>NC_063063.1:26430837-26573337 GCF_018812025.1 Megalobrama amblycephala
ATTTTATTATTTACCTCATGTCTTTCCAAACCTGTATATATACAGGTTTAATATATTTTTTTTTCTTCTTTTTTTTTTCTCTGATTTATAATGTGTTAGTTTAAGGGTGATTTATGGGTGTTTACTTTAATTTTTTGTAACACCACTTATCTCAATCTTTGCAAAGTCAGAAAAGTTAACAAGTAAGTTCTTTTCATAAAAAAATACCCCTAAAGATTCAGAAGAACTGCATTTTCTGTACCTTTTTTTGTTACATTGAATTGCACACACAGCAAGTGAGCTGATGCAACGATCAAACACACTGTCCTGAAATGCTCCATTCAAAAAAACCCCAAAAAACCCAGAATCATTTATTTGAGTCCCTGCACAGACTTTTGATGTCTTATTTTCAGTAGAAAAAAAAAAAAAAAATCAAATATTGCTGTTTATCACTATTGTTAGTTTTCTAGTTTCTATTTTTCTAGTTTCATCAGTTGTCATCCTAATTAACATCATTTATTGGTTTTGTGGCAGAATAATACATTTTAATGCTCAGGCTGTAAAAATAAACTATATCATGTGATAAATGTTAACCCTCATGTTGAAATTGGGGTATCAGAGACACCAAGACCATTTTTATTGTTCTAATTTAAAACTGAAGCATCAGGTTAAGCATAAGAATTCAAATTAAAGGGTTAGTTCATCCAAAAATGAAAATTATGTCATTAATTACTCACCCTCATGTCATTCCACACCCCTAAGAACTTTGTTCATCTTCGGAACGCAAATTAAGATAAACTTTACGAATCTTTTGTTTCGAATCAGTGGTTCAGAGCGTGAATCAAAACGCCAAAGTCATGAAGTGAACTATTGAAATTTTGAAACACTTATGACATAACGAAGCCTCGTTTACTGAAAATCACCATGTGATTTTGTCTCTCTGAACCACTGATTCAAAACAAAAGATTTGTAAAGCTTCGAAACTTCATGAAGCAGTGTTTTGAAATCGCCCATCACTAGATATTGTTGAATAAAGTCGTTGTTTTGTTTTTTTGGCGCACAAAAAGTATTCTTGTCCCTTTATAACATTAAATGTTTTAACACTTGAACTGTTTTAAATATGTCTTTAGTAGCTTTCTGGGCATTGAAAAATGAAATGATCTTGCTGGCAATGCAGGCCTCACTGAGCCATCGGATTTTATCAAAAATATCTTAATTTGTGTTCCGAAGATGAACGAAGGTCTTACGGGTGTAGAACGACATGAGGGTGAGTAATTAATGACTGAATTTTCATTTTTGGGTGAACTAACATATCAGCTTGATGACCTAAACAAAACATGTACATTAAACAAAAATGCTTTATTAAAAGATTTTTACAAAATTATATATATAATATATAATGTATTATATATATATATATATATATATATATATATATATATATATATAATGACTTTTGAAAATATTTTTTTGCATTAGATAATAAATATTTATAAATTATTCTTAACTTATTAATATATAAATAATCTAAATATGTTTCAGTTTTTAAATTTAAAAGCAGTCATTTGCAACAGAACATGAAGGTTAAAAAGATTTTGTGTAATGTAGTTTAGCCGATTTTGTTAATGTTTTCTAAAATAGCTTTCCAAAGGATAGCTTGGCTATAAAGTGTGTAAGTCTGTCATTGCATTGGTCAGATGAACAGATAGTCCTGCCCCAAACTCACACCATGGTTGAGCCAATGTTTTCTTTACACTCGAACAGGTCTCTGTTTCGAAAGCCCCGTAGTGTTCACATTTTCATAGAATCAAACTAATGGGAGAAGAATGGTAGAAAGCATTTTAACAGAAAAAGTCCACATCTCCTTTAAATTTAGCTTGTTTCGAAGTAGCTTCCTCAACACTGGGCCTGTTTATCTCTCAGTATGAGTAAGCATTATGTTATCGCTGGGTTTTGGCTGGCACAAACCAACAAACTCCCAGCTCACGAGTACTACTCGGCATCCTTACTGAAAAAAGCAAGAAAACCAGAATAAGAAGGCTTTATCTCACCTCTGCAAATGTGCTGCCTGCGTTTCATCGGCCCCAAGCACGGCCCTCCCTTGTGAAATCCATTCCTTTCTCCCCTGCTAGTTCCCACAGGGCCGTGTGGGAGCTGAGCGCCTTATTGAAACTGCCATCTTATCCCATGAAAAAAGAGAAATCACACAGACAGACCACTTCTCAAATAGACAAGTAATAAGTCTCGGTCAAGAGACGCACCCTTTTTTGAGTATAAATTGGCCCCGGGCTTTAAATTTAAAGCAATTTTTGTATTACTCTGACGCTCGGAATATGAAATAAGTACAGAGGGAGAGAGCTCTGAAATTGTGCAGACAACAGCAGTTACTAACAGGAATGCCATGAGTCTGGTAACCAGGCAGCTAAAAAATGGCAAGCACATTTTAGAAACGAAAAAATGCTGAACTTTAAGGTCAGCAGATAGTGAGACATATAGATTTCCCTGGAGCTCTTTGATTTAGACAATGCCACTGTAATATTATTTATGATTCTGCTTACATTTCTTCCATAATCTGACCTTACATTTGGAGCAGTAAAGGGCACATCTTGCTGTAATATCTCAAGTTGTGAGCAAGTACTGCATCAGTTTCGGGAGTATAAAAGCTTAAACATGCTATAAACATTCCTGAAAATCACTTTCACTCAGTTTTCTTTTTTTTCTTTTTATCTTCCTTTCCCAAATATGAAATAAATTGTCTCAACTGATGCTGTAAATTGCACATATGTGTAAATGTATTACTATTATTAAAATGTGTTTAATTATTCTGATGGATTCAGTGAGCCCATTCAGGGAATTAAAACTGATTCAAATGGTATGTATTTGATTCAATAAAAAGAGCCAGTTCATAAGTTTCAGTGTAGCTTCAAAGCGCTCTAAATAATCCCAAACGAGGAATAAGGGTCTTGTGTAGCAAAATGATAAGTCAAAAAAAAAAAAAAAATTATATACTTTTTAACAACAAATGCTCGTCTTGCACTTGCGATGCGCCAAGCATTACGTAATCACGTTGGAAAGGTCACGCGTGACGTAGGCGGAAGTACCGAGCGAGTATTTACAATGCGAACGTGCATGGAGATGGAAGTTGCGTCCCAAATGACGCACTATACACTACACACTTATACACTATGTACTTGTGCACTATGCACTCATCCATGTAGTGCGTGAATTGTATAAGGTTATTTTGTCATTTAACAACGGAGTCCGATACCCCCTCCCCCTCCTCTACTTAATTCAAGCTGCGACAGTTGAGTGCACAAAGTGTCCAACATTCCACACTTCGTTTTTTCCGTTAATTTAGTGCACCATCCGGGTATTTAAAGTGCACTTTTTCTTTTTGGAATTTTCAGTGTGAACGCACTACTTGCACTATTTATACTTAAAAACGTCATAGAATAGTGCACAAGTATGCGAATTGGGACGCACCTTGAGTTTTTCGCCCTACCACGGTACCTCCGCGTACCTTTCCAACGTGATTACGTTTTTTTTTTTTTAGAAAATGACCGATCGTTTCACTAGATAAGACTAGGGTTGTTCCGATTCCGATACTAGTATCGGAAATACCACAAAAATTTCTGGCATCGGTATCGGCGAGTATTTAAACTCACGTACCGATCCGATACCATTTTCTTAACACCTAGTTGTGCCCGCTATCTTTGCTTAACGCAGCAAATCGGAAATCAATTATTCTTCGCGGCTCGCAATGCAAACACAGGAAGTTGTGCTGCGTTGCCACAAGCAACCACTGTTTAGAGCAGCGGAGAAGTGAAAACGCGCTAGCAGTATGTCTGCTGTTTGGCAGTATTTCAGACCAGTAAAACGGCGACATGTCTCATATGCAATGCTGCAATTTCGAGTGGCACAAGTATTGGCAACTTTAACACAAATAACTTAATAAAGCATTTGAAGACGCGTAACACGATGGTTACATAAAGGCTAATGCTGCGTTCACACCAGACGCGAATGAAGCGATAAGCGCGAGTGATTTACATGTTAAGTCAATGCAAAGACGCGAATTGACTCCCTGCGGCGCGATTCGCGTGAATGACGCGGTGCGAATTGAGCGATTCGGGCGTTTGACGCGCTTAAGATGGAGAAGGATGAGGCGTGCCAGCTTCATTCAAACAAAGAGAAAAGTTTTCAAAAGACAAATAAAGATAACCGACAAAATTGTCGGGTTTATTGTTCTGGATGACCAGCTGCTGTCAGTCGTCGAAAACGTGAGATTTTTATTTAACAAAATTGTTTCTGGACTTCAAGTTTTAAAGAGATTATTTTCTTATATAATTATATTCCTAGATTTATTTGTTGCACTGTTTTTATAGTTATATTGTAAAACTAATATACCTTTTTCAGTTTACAGTGTTAGATTTGTGGCTGCATTTGAAGTTCTTTTTCACTTAAAATAAATAAATAATATAACTGACAAATGTACGTCAGATAATAAACATACTCTAGTTTACTGTATGTTTTTGTTCTTGTTTTATTAAGGGATAAGTCTGAAGCACACCATAAATAATTCTATCAATTCATACAGGGCTAGTAGTATATATATATATATATATATATATATATACAGATACAGATACACACCCAGGTATCGGATCGGTACTCGGTATCGGCCTATACCCTGAGCTCAGGTATCGGAATCGGTATCGGGAATGGAAAAGGGGTATCGGAACATCTCTAGATAAGACCCTTATTCCTCTTCTGGGATCATGTGTAGAGCCCTTTTAAACTGCATTGAAACTGTAATTTGGACCTCATTGTACCCTGCTGAAATCCACTATATGGAGAAACGTAACTTCTTTACGACTGAAGAAAGAAAGACATAAACATCTTGGATGACAAGGGGGTGAGTAAAATATTAAATACTGTAAAATAACTTGGCATGGTATAGCCTTCCCCAAACTGAAGACATCTTTTTACAAGAAGAAGAGTCAGTGTTGTTCCACTCGATGTTAATGTCTTCAAACAGTTCATGAGTAGTTGAAAAAGGTCTCCCAGTTCATTTGAGATTAATGTGAGTCTGTCACGGATGCACACAGACAAGATGTTAGGATCCAGTTGCAGCATTTATTGGGCAATCCAAAGTCGTAATCCAGAAAACAGGCAAGGGTCAAAATCCAAGAAACAGTCCACAAACAGAAAGCCAGCGGTACAAAAGTGCACGTAACAAAATAATAACAAACCACAACCAAGGACAGAAACAACCGAGTATAAATAGACAGACACTAATGAACAAACACAAAACAGCTGAGTGCAATGAAATGAGGATAATGAGTCCAGGAGTGAATTATGGGAATTGCAGTTCAGACAAGTGACAAAAGTCCATGTTGGAGTGCCCTCTGGTGGCTAAACAGGGCACTCCAACTCATGATCATGACAGAGACCAAATATTCGCTATAGACCACTTTGGAGCAGACGTCACAATTACGTCACTTGCAGCTGCGCGCGCATACTGGTTGCAGAAAAATAGCGGTAGCAATTGAAGGAAAATGTGCAAAATCCACAGAATAAGAGAAAAATGTTTTGTTGTGCCTCTGGATGTTGGAATCGGAATGCAAAAAATATAGTCTTCATTTTTAAAGAAAACCATCGTTGAAAACGTCCTTTGAAGATAAACAGAGACGTTTCACAGACTGCACTGATGACACCTGCAAGGATTATTCTACTATTAAAGCAGGAATTTGATGTAAACAGTAAGTCTACATAATATTCACATATGCAGTTCAGAGGACATACATACATAGCAGTTACAGCATGAAATAATTATAATTAAAATAATTTAAACCTATAATATTTTACATAGATAATTTTTAAACATAATAATTTTTATTTCACAATTCTGACTTTTTTTTTCTTGCATTTGCGTGTTTATTACTCCCAGTTCGGACTTTATAACTCGCAATTGTGAGTTTATTTCACAATTCTGAGGGGGAAAAAGTCAGAATTGCGGGATAAATTGCAATTCAGAAAAGACAGAATAACGAGTATATCTCACAATTCTGTTTTTCTTTGTAAGAAATGTGAGATGTAAACTCAGATTTGCGAGAAATAAAAGTCAGAATTGTGAGATATAAACTCAAAATTAACTTTTTTTATTCTTTTATTTCGTGGCTTCCATAGACTTCTACTGCTCAACTGTCATTTTCTGCAACCAGCTAGGCTCCGCCCACAAAAAACGTCATCGCTGTTTGCAAACACCAAATTGGTCTATAGGGTTCAAATCTGGACTCCGACCAAGGCCAAACCATGAGTATGATGGACATCTTTGCAGTTTGGGCATGAGCATTGTCTTTTTGAAAAATAAAATCTCATCATTCCTCTTTAGGTAACAACTTTTCATTTGTGGGAAGCAATCCATTTTGCAATATTCTCCTGTATTTCAAAGCATTAAATTACTTTTCACAGCTAAAAAAGACTCCCTACAAAATGACACCTCTTCCTCCATGCTTCACTGTGGTAGAGATGCATTTTTTATTGTATTTCTCACCAGCTTTTCGAAGACACCGCTGTGGAGAATCAAAATGCAACTCATTGTGATTCATCACTTCACACATAACTTCCCATATTCTGCCCTAACTTCATTCTGTCTTTGATGTTTTTCTGAGACTTTTAAGTAGTGCATTTGCTTTAGTGTTGCTAATTTCCTGACCAATAATTTGTGGTTAAGATATTAAAAGCTTAGTGTTTAGCCTTTTTTTTTTTTTTTTTTTTTTTTTTTTGCCCAGGAGTGTAGGTAAAATATAACTTCTTTTGCTGTGAAGTTGTTTCAGCAACCGCTACTGAAAATCATCGCAAGGACACTGACATCTTGGGATTTTAAGAATCAATATCAAGACCATTCAAAAGAAGGTCGTGAGTAATCTGAACATTAATATTTTTACCCAGCACTAATATTTTGATACAGCCAGCCTTTCCTCTCCCCTGTTCTTACTAGCTTCTCTTTTTGCAGGATCCTGGGCCAGCCAGTCCTCCAACATTATCTACAGAGGGCCATCTGTAGGATCACTAGCTCAAGTAACAGTTCTTTCCAGAGTCTCGTCCTCCTGAACTATATGGGAATTGCTTTCCATGATCTCTTCAACTCTGTCTGGATTGACTGAAGCGTTGAAGATGAAGAGCCACTCTTCTCATCCTCTCAGTTTCTACTTCTTCTGAAAGTGTCTCAAGGCAAGACTGGCAAGGGCAGTTCGGCAAAACACAACTTCCTCATGGCCATTAAAATCATATCAGGTCTGAACTGTATTGTGAAATATTACAATTTAAAAGAACTGTTTTCTATGTTTAATATACTTTAAAATGTAATATGGCAAAGCTGTTCATTTTATTATCAGTGTTTAAAACTGCTGCTTTTTTATGGAAATCATGATACGTTTTTTTTTTTTAAGGATTCTTTTTATTTATATTATATTTATTTATTTATACTATTCAGATTGTAATGTTTCTAAAGCTATGTATGCATAAGATGCTGTCTATACACCAATAACTATTTATGTTCTTTTTATGGATACATTTTCTCAATTCATCCTCCACTATAGTCCAGATACATTGAGTTGTAGTGCTCATTTGGCACAGGCAGGTTCAAATCTATCCGTTTATGGCTCAATGCCATTTCCCCATTTCAGTTAGTTGTTTAGAGTTTTGAAATATTAGTTACTGTAGAAAACGTTCTCAATATAGCCAAGCTATAATTCATCAAATCAGCAGAAAATGTCTGGCAGAGATGAACATTTCTGTGGATTGGGAAAAGGCAAAACGTGAAGTACAAATTAGGTATAAATGGAAACAGATGTTGCAATTAAGAGTGAAATTTTCTACTTGGCAGCAGATATCGGACCATTGATCTACATTTAGAGGACAGTAACTTTATGAAAGTATGTGTGTGAGAAAGAGAGAAACTCAGCCAAACTGCATTGATAAAGCAGGCGTCAGTTCCACACAGTCACGCAATCATCTGTTTCACAAACGCAATTTCTCCACAACAATTAAACTAGAATTATCTGCAGCATGTGCATTCCCCAATCAAAAATGTGCAATTGGGCAAGGCCATTTTCTTTCATGACTAATGCAGTTAGTGATTAATGAGGGTGAAGGCAAAGCGGGAAAGGAGAGGTGGATGAAACTAGCAGTTCCAAAATTATTATGATGCCTTTTCCTCATTTTGACCAAATTCCAAGGCAGCGTTGCATGAATCTTTTAAAGAGCAGGCAATCCGATTCTCATTCATTAAATCAAGCATGGTGAAAAACTGCATTCAGGATGGCATATGAAGAGCATGAGGGTGAGCAAATGATGACAGAATTTTCATATTTGTGTATACTATTCTTTTAAGACAGCACACTATTCTTAAATGCAGCTGATTCAGCTTTGTTGTTTTATAATTGACTACGTTTACATGGACAGCAGTAATCCGATATTAACACGATTAAGACAATACTCTGATTAAGAAAGGACCATGTAAACAGCAATGTTTTATTACCTTAATCCGACTAAAGTCATACTCGAAGTAAACACAAATCGAATTAAGACAGGTGGAGTATTCCTATTTTAGTCGCATTATTGGAGTGCATTGTAGACATGTACACACCTTAATCACACTATTAACGTCATGTGGCAGTTTTCGCCGCACTTTGCTACAGGACACATACCGTTTTGACGGCAAACGAGAGCAAGCTTCAAGCAAGAAGCCACAAATCAAATTCCTCTCACCTCATCTCTCATCCAGAACCTCTGAGTTTGTCGTGGTGGCATGAATGAAAGTTGCCGAATTAAAGTACAGGAGGCCTGTTGCTGGAGAATTTGTATCCACCGTTGTATTTACAGAGCCCCTCACATGAGAGGGAAAATAAATAGTAGCCTAGGCTAAATCGTGCGAACGGTTTACTAATTTGTTCCCTCAATTTATAAATCATGCGCATATCATTTATAAATCGAGGGAATTTAATTAGTAAATCGTGCGCACAATTTATTTATTTTTTCTTGCATGTCATGTGCAGGGCTCCGTATCTATTTGCACATATATTGCATGTCAAATAATTAACTGCACTTGAAGCTTTTGTAAGATTCAAAATGAAACACCCAAAACTGTATATGGCACAAACTGTGTGGTGATACGTGAAATTCTGTAGAGAACGTCGGACGGCGTGCCGTGGGGACGTAATGACGTTTGCCCTTAATCGATCTATGTTATATAACATGTAAAACAGGAACATGAAAGGAATATTTTAAAGGCAACTCATGTAAACACCTTAATCATAATATTGTCTTAATCAGAATAAGGTCAGTAATTAGATTACTGCTGTCCATGTAAACGTAGTCACTGGCAAATTTTGCAATTGAATTATGGGGTCTTTGATTATGATTTCACTTTTTTAACTTCAGTTAGTGTGTGATATTTTCTTTTACAGAAATCGCTTTTTAAGGACTACAACAAGCTTCTTCTCGGGTTGGTGACATCACAAACTCCAAAATTTACATAAACCCTGCATCCGGGAACACGCAACAAAGGGGGTGAGCCCATGTTGGGCTGCTTTAGAGAAGAGGAAGAGTTGTTGTAGTAGAGTGTTGTTACCATGCCGTCATTTTACACCAGACTGCTTCACAAACAAGGGTCAATTCAACACTGGCACAAAAGATTAACATGACGGCACATGCTAGTCGATGAGTTGAATCAACTCCACAGCAACTATTGAGAACGAGTTGCATTCTAAAAGTTGTAACTTCTTCCTGAGTCTCTCCATCAGTGTCCAACTCTGGTTTGAACAATATAAGGCTGAACATCGTTACTGACAATCCTCATTTTGGCTGCGTGAGATTCTCCAGCTTTGTTGTTTTTGAGCAGCCGAAGTGTGAGCTGTTAAAGCTCCGCCCTCTTCTGGAAAGGTGTCTGGGAGCAGCAGCTCATTTGCATTCATGCAAAAATTGCATGTTTTTGCTCACACCCAAATAGGGGCAAATTTGACAAGCTATAATAAATTATCTTTGGGGTATTTTGAGCTGAAATTTCACAGACACATTTTGGGGACACTACTGACTTATATTACATCTTGTAAAAAGGGCATTATAGGTCCCCTTTAAATCAACACTGAACTGACTCAAAGTGAATAATGACACTATTGCATTCTGTATTGCTGCTTATAGCTGAATTGAACTCATTTCATATTTGATGAACTTTACAGTTATTGAACTGAACTGAATCAACTTCAAGTCTTCTGTAGAGCTGCTTTGCTGCAGAATTTGAATTTGTCTCAATATTTGATGAAGTTTGCATCAATGCATTTGTGTCACTGTGAAGCTGCTATCAATCTGTATTCAATAAAGCGCTATAGAGAATAAAGGTGACTTGACTTGACAGCCACAAACTGACGTCTAGGGCTGCTTTAGTTCCAGAAGTTATGATGTGACAGTGAATCAGTAGCTTAAAATCCTTGAAACATTTATATTTGATTAGGCCTTTTGATTCTTCACATAGGCATGTTTCATTGCTCTTCCTTGTGACGGGTAATATCAGACGCTCATGCCATCCTTGGTGACGAGTTATTTTTTGATATGTGTCTCCTTGGAGGTCAATGACAGGCTTTTGTGTTCTTACATCAAACATTGTGTCATGAGCACTGAGTGGCATGACTTCTGTACTGAGAGATTAATAGCCTTCACAGAGAGAGCTATTGAGCCCATTCACCTCAGCCATGACACGACCATGGCATGAGAGTCCTTCTCCATAATCGTTTCCTTTTTCTCCTGTACAAAGCAGACATCACGGCAATCAGGAAACTCATTTTCTGCAGATTGGATATGACATTTGACACGGGTATGACAAATCTAATAAATACGCTCTTTATGCATGTGACGATTTCATTTGTGCATTCAGAGAGCATCGCCGAGGTCAGTCAGGAGAGGGCGGAGAAGAAATTGATTGTGAAATGTTTCTAGAGACTTCTGAAGTGTAAGAACAGTGGATATTGCCACATTAATTATTTAAGTACGCTTATTTGTGATTCAATTATTTATGTTTATCATTTATATTTTATTTTTTGTGATTTAATTGCAATTCCATTTCAACATGCTGTGGTTCATAACCAATTTGATTCTGTTACAGATGATGCAGGAAGAGAAGATCTATTCGCAGAAGTTTAATAGACAAACACACAAAGCTAATCCAAACAGAAATGATGACAATAATAATCCAAACAGGGAAGGAAGGAGACAATAATCCACCTATAGGGAATAGAAACGCAACAGCTTTATAAACATATATGTAAAGACAACAACAGACAAAAGAAAGTTAAAAGAAAGGGGTAATATACACTGGATAACAAAAGGCTAAATCCCAATGTATACTTCACTTTTTACGCATATGCAAGGGTCAGCGTACAGTGTGTGTGGCGTGAATTTCGTCATCAGAAGAGTTTGCGTTTACTATACGTGCACTGCCAGATTTTTTTAACTGAGCGTACTTTGTACACGCAGGTCGCACATGCGCATTTAAATTTTTTGGCAGTAATTACTTTGTCCACAAGGTGGCAGCCGTGTCCTGGGGGAGTCGATTCACAAGGTAGTCAAAGAAAACAGACTGGAACGCATGCAAGCTACAGCAACAATGGAGGCCTATATAGATGACTGATTGTGCAATGAGGATAGAAATTTGTACAACTCTAGCATGAAAGAATGCAAATATATTTGCATGGGTTGTAACTCATGGTGAGAGATTGCTCAAAACTGCGCATGTGTTGAATGCCTGTGTATGCGTACGAGTCAAGTAAAGTACATTTTGCAAGGCTGTGCATTCGACTGGCGTGCGCATAAAAAAAATGAAGTATACCCAGGGCTTAACCCTTAAATGCATACCTTGGGTCATTAGTGACCCGGGACGCCATTCAGTACCCTCCTCCTCGTTCATTTTTTAAAGTTAGACATCAACCTTCTTGGTATTCCTCAATCAATTCATTATAAAGAATATAACAAGAAAAAAATCATAAAATTATAAAAGAATGCCTATTTTTGTATTCATTTTTTGTAAAAAATTGTATACAGTAGGTGTGTATGAGTGTACATATATTTTTTCTGCACAACAATAACTGAATCTTAGATGATGGAATAAGTGCAATTCACCTTTATTCCACAAGGTGGCAATGTCTGATACACAATGCTGAAGTGACGACTCATTCAGACAGAAAACGAAATAATAAGAAAAACATGAAATGGCTCAGCGATTTACTGCAGAACAAGTACTGAATGCAATCAAATATGACTGTAACTGTTACTGGATGGATCTGGTGAAGCTGTTAGTGATCGAAATATTGATTTTGAAGATGCTGAAAATTATATAGTTTTGAGAATACGTTTGAGATCACGAATGGGCTCATATTTGTGACCTCAAACATAAAACTAGCCCATTATTTGCTGAATTTACTGGGAAATGAGCTCTGACGAGGACAGTGATGATGGCAATAAACATCTGCTCAAACGGAGCCCTTTCAAGCTCCAAAAGGTAACAAAATATGCTTTATTTTATTCTTCTGTAATTGATACTCTAATATCAGAGGGGTTTTATATTATTGCGACAGGGAGAGATCCTTCCATGTTAGATATTGCTCCGGATCGATAAAGATCCGAATATGTAAGAATGATTGGCGAAACAGTCATGCATTTAAGGGTTAACAAGGAACAGGTGTGGGTAATCAAAAACAATGGAAACAAACAAGGGTAACTATAGAAGCAAAGGAAAACAGGAACAAACCACAGGAAGTGAATAAGGGAACAATGGAAACAGAAAATACGCTTCAAAATAAAAGTCCTAGAACACAGAACACACAAAACATAATTTAAACTCAACATAACATAATCATTATTATAAACTTAATGACTTTTCAGAAATAGTTTATATTTCTATTGCCAGTCTAGTAGATATTTTATATTCATAGATAATTATAAACCAGCACACAAACTGCCTATTAGTCATTGCCATCTTGGGAATCACAAACTTCACAAGTCTGATGTTTAAAGTATGAGGTGAGATCAAGTTCCAACCATTACGCCATGTATGTTTATGTCTGTAAGTGTGTCCTGTGTCTTATATATTGTTTAATGTGTAGTTACATTTTTAGCCTATTGTTGACTTTTTTTAAATCAGTTTTTTTATATTTTTTATTTTTGTGCTATAAAAATAAAAGCAGCCATATCACCCTGTAGCCCAAGACCGGTTGCCCACTGAAGCTAAGCAGGGCTGAGCCTGGTTAGTACCTGGATGGGAGACCTCCTGGGAAAACCAGGTAGCTGCTGGAAGAGGTGTTGGTAAGGCCAGCAGGGTGTGCTCACCCTGTGGTCTGTGTGGGTCCTAACACCCCAGTATAGTGACGGGGACACTGTACTGTAACAAGCACCGTCCTTCGGATGAGACGTTAAACCGAGGTCCTGACTCTCTGTGGTCATTAAAAATCCCATGGCACTTCTCGTAAAGAGTAGGGGTGTAACCCCGGTGTCCTGGCCAAATTCCCTCCATAGGCCCTTACCAATCACGGCCTCCTAATAATCCCCATCCATTGAATTGGCTCTTTCACTCTCTCTCCTCTCCACATACAGCTGGTGTGTGGTGAGCGCACTGGCGCCGTTGTACTGTGGCTGCCGTTGCATCATCCAAGTGGATGCTGCACACTGGTGGTGGATGAGGAGAGACCCCTGATATGATTGTAAAGCGCTTTGGGTGTACAGTAGTACATATGAAAGCGCTATATAAATGCCTCATTCATTCATTCATTCATTCTATAATTTTGTCTGTACTGACCTATCACAGTCACAACCGCTATGTTGCGTGGAACTACACTCAAGACTTTCACTGACTGCTGAAGTAATGTATGTGGTTGCATGACATGAAAGTTTTGATTTGTTTTGAGTTTTATGGAATGCACCATAAGGAGATTAGCGATGGAGTCTTGAGTGAATGCATTAGCATTTTTAAACTGCAGTTCAGTAAATTCTCATGGTCAATTCAATTCAAATTCATACATATGAAGGAAGCCAATTCTTAAATGCTAAATTTGACCCAATTATGATTAGAAACAATTGTTCTCATGAGAGCGTGTTGGCCATGATTATTCTACAGTTTTCAAGAGGTTAAAGGGTTTGTTCACCCAAAAATGAAAATTCTGTCATTTATTACTTACCCTCATGACGTTCCACACCAGTAAGACCTTCGTTAATCTTCAGAACACAAATTAAGATATTTTAGTTGAAATCCGATAGCTCCGTGAGGCCTCCATAGGGAGCATTCGACACTTCCTCTCTCAAGATCCATAAAGGTACTAAAAACGTATTTAAATCAGTTCATGTGAGTACAGTGGTTCAATATTAATATAAAGCGACGAGAATATTTTTGGAGCGCCAAAAAAAAAAAGAATAACGACTTATTTAGTGATGGCCGATTTCAAAACAATGCTTCAGGAAGCATTGGAGCATAAATGAATCAGTGTATCGAATCTGCTGTTCGGAGCGCCAAAGTCACGTGATTTTGACACACGATCTGAATCATGATTCGTCACAGAAGAATCATAATGCTCCGATGCTTCCTGAAGCAGTGTTTTGAAATCGGCCATCACTAAATAAGTCATTATTTTGTTTTTTTGGCGCTCCAAAAATATTCTCGTCACTTTATAATATTAATATTTAACCACTGTACTTACATGAACCGATTTAAATATGTTTTTAGTACCTTTATGGATCTTGAGAGAGGAAGTGTCCATTGCTCCCTATATGGAGGCCTCACGGAGCCATCGGATTTCAAAAAAAAAATCTTAATTTGTGTTCTGAAGATTAACGAAGGTCTTACGGGTGTGGAACGGCATGAGGGTAAGTAATAAATGACAGAATTTTCATTTTTGGGTGAACTAACCCTTTAATCTTGGTTATGAAAGACTTCAGACAAACAAGCTTCTCTCTACCGCTTAGCTTTGCCTCAGGCTAAAATCTCCATTCTTCTCATTTCTTTTTTTGGGATTGCTTTCATTTCATTTTCACAGTTTGTTGCCGTTAAGTCAGTCAGACATCTAACTGCAGGGTGTGGATGAGCCCATGGGTTAAGCATATGTGATAAAAATTATTTACATTTGCAATCATAGAATTACAGTGCATGAACAAATATAGACTGCGATGCTAACGCAAGTCCATTAGGTGTGTGGTTATATCACACCGAGCATGTTCATTGTAGGTATATTACCAGAAGTCTTCAGAGAGGTCTCACTGTTATCAAGCTCTTTTCTCATTAAGAAAGAGATGAAAGCATAATGGCTGCTCCCTGCACACACTCCTAAGTGTGAAAAGAGGTAAGGCATATCAGATTCGGGAGCCGATGGGAATGTGGTCTCTGTTCTCCGTGCTGCATTGTGGCTCTTTCATGTACATAGCTCCCATTCCTCTTGTTATATATCTGTTTTCTTTTCCCCTGAACAGGACAGAAGCCATTATGTTGACACTCTAAATGGAGGTTTAATGATCTTGTGATCCCACACTGCTGTGCTGTGTTTCAAAGCGAGCAGCCATACGGAGTGCCGCTCTTTAGGACCGTCCCATTGCACTATGGTGTCTTTAAGTCTATGAAAAGTAAGACACATTTAAAGACCCAGGGGTATACTGATATTGGAGGGAAATATGAAATAAATACAATAAATTCTGATAGTGAAACTGCATTCAAATTATTTGCTAACACTTTATTTTGATGGTCCACTTTATACATTCTTGCTACTATACCTTCTTAATGCCCAATTCCGATTTGTTGACTATATTAGATTTTTTTTTTTTTTAACTATTAAAAGCGACTAATATCTGATATCTGCATTTACACTATACACATGGCTAAATAACCCAAGATAGACGTACTGACTCTGAAAAGCTTAGGCCAAAAAGGAAGTAAAAACTGTGCGATTTGCAGCAGACAGTTTTATGATTTAAAGCAGACAGAAAAGTCAATATGATATCAGTGATTTATGCGACTCTCAAAGGTCAGTTGGAGGGGCAGACCTAAACTTTGAGTCGGTTTTTACTCTTGAAACATGCAAAAAGACTCTGCTCTCTCACATGCACAATATTGAGCTAAACATCAATGAGTCACTGCTCTTATAATGTTCCAAGACGTGTTGTGAATCCCCACCAAAACCCTGCGGATGATTTGAGAAATGGCTCCCTCTTGCTTCTCTCTCTGAATCTATGAATGAGTTAATCACACATTAGTCAGCCTTGCTGTCACGAAGACACTGATATTTGCCTCGAAAAAGCTATGCTGTGGTAATCCCTCTCTGTGTATGTAGCTGGGTAATGATCATACCGAGCCCGCTAATCTGGATTTAGAGTTTGAAACACTGCCACTTGCGGTGAGTCCAATCCGCGGCTGTTATTTTTCACCCAAAGCTCCTCAGAAGATATTCACCTGGCAAAGAGGGGGACAAGACAACTAAAGGGATGCCAGCTGAGAAGCGTCTGGCAGATCAGACTTTCCTGGATTGAGACGGATGTCGGGATTTAGTGAAACCTGCTCGAGGAATTAGACTATTTATCCCACCAGGTAGACCGATGGTTTTGTGGGATACAACAGAGTTGTATTTCTTTATAACAATGCAATTTGAACCTTTTAAATGTGAAATTTGCAGGTTTTAAATTTGTTTTCTTTCCATCACAGTAGGAAGACAGCACAGTAAATTTCTTCACAAACAGTCACAGGCAAACTTGAATATTGACACTTACTGAGAATATGCTCAATAAAATGTAATCATTTTACTTATGAGAGGCTTTCAACAACAAATAAATGACAAAACAGGCACACTGCTTTATCTGCTCCTATGAAACTTTAATACATTGCAATGTTTTGACCAAACCTTCAAAGGCCTTATTTGGTCAAAATGTTGCAAAATATTTAAGATTCATGAAAAGAGATGAAGCAATGTGACTTTTTTTTTTTTTTTGTCCAAACACCTGTTCAGTTTTTTGAATGCACACACACTTCTTCGAATTGATAAACTTTCAACAACAACAACAAATATTTTCAGTTAAATAAGGAATTTATGCACTTATTTGATTTTTTTTTTTTTCACATTTCTACTGCATCAAAACATCAAAGGGGTGATAGAGTTAAATTCAAATGTCTGTGCCTATATAGATGGATGGATGTTGTTCCACCTTAAGACCTTCATTCATCTTCAGAACACAAATTAAGATATTTTTGATAAAATCCGTTGGCTCAGTGAGGCCTCCATTGACAGCAAGTTAATTAACACTTTCAGATGCCCAGAAAGCTACTAAAGACATATTTAAAACAGTTCGTGTGACTACAGTGGTTCAACCTTAATGTTATGAAGTGACGAGAATACTTTTTGTACGCCAAAAAAACAAAATAACGACTTTATTCAACAATATCTAGCGATGGGCGATTTCAAAACACCGCTTCATGAAGCTTCGAAGCTTTACTAATCGTTTGTTTCGAATCAGTGGTTTGGAGCGTGTATCAAACTGCCAAAGTCACGTGATTTCAGTAAACGAGGCTTCGTTACATCATAAGTATTTTGAAACGTTTCGAAATTTCAATGTTTGATACATGCTCCGATGTCAATGGCTGTCAATGGAGCCATCGGATTTCATCAAAAATATCTTACTTTGCGTTCTGAAGATGAACGAAGGTCTTACGGTGTGGAACAACATGAGGGTGAGTAATTAATGACTGAATTTTCATTTTTGGATGAACTAACCCTTTAAGAATTGTGGTCTGACACATTTCGGAACTTGAGCTTGCATAGCCTGCATTAATTTAGACTTGCGTAAACTGTTTCAGGCCTTACACTGTTACAGGTCTATCAAGAACTGAAAATTGTGTGACTGTACTGAAAGATTGAATTCTTGAATTAGTTGTTCAGTATATTTTAGGAGAATTCTTTATGTTTTATAATACAAATATAATATTTATGTGTAATATGTATATAATATCAATATTTAATATTATATTTATATGCAAATATTCATTTATATTACTATGTATAAATTTAATACCATACAGACTTTTTGTTCACAACAACAACAGTGGTGCAGGGATGACATCAAAACTCGGAAGACTAATTTGCCACTGGTTCCCTCAGGATTTATAATGGGGTTTTTCAATTCATGAGTAAGATAAGGTCTGTGGTAAACATAACTTGATGATACTTGGACATTTTGTTCAGATTTATTGTTCTGATGTTCCAGTCATTAAATCTGATTGGTTCCAAGAGTGCCAATATAACAGTTAAAGGGATAGTTCACCCAGAAATGAAAATTATCCCATGATTTACTCACCCTCAAGCCATCCTATAGGTGTATATGACAATCTTCTTTCAGATGAACACAATCGGAGATATATTTAAAAAATATCCTGGCTCTTCCTAGCTTTATAATGGTAGTAAATGGTGCTCAAGATTTTTAAGCCCAAGAAAGTGCATCCATTCATCATAGAAGTAATCCATACGGCTTCAGGAGGTTAATAAAGGCTTTCTGAAGTGAAGCAATGGGTTTTTGTAAGAAAAATATCCACATTTAAAACTTTATAAACTATAATAACTGGCTTCCGGTAATGGCCGTACATTATTGCAGGTTATATGTAATAGCCAGTTATTATAGTTTATAAAGTTTTAAATATGCATATTTTTCTTACAAAAACTCACAGATAGTCATCCTAGGTGTATATGACTATCATAGAAGATCAATGGCTTGAGGGTGAGTAAATGATGGGATAATTTTCATTTTTGGGTGAACTATCCCTTTAAACAGCACTGGACTTACTGTTAGTATCACATCCCTTGTCTGTGCTTGCAAGTTCCAGTCTATGCATTAAGGATTTCAGTGCCTCTTTCTTTATGAGTGGCTTAATTTGAAACTATTTTCATTTGTAACTTTTTGCATTTAATTTAATACATAAAATAAATGTGTCTAATACTAAAAGATAGTAGTTCAATTTGTAGTAGTCTGTGAGTTATCAAGCAATGTGTTACAATTGCTTTGCCTGTCACCCCTAGTTTTTCAGATCACTGTCACTGGTGTGCCTGAAATGTTTATTATCTGCCAAATAAATATCATCTTCTGACTAAATCACATTTAAGTAGCTTATTTTTAATGTCCCTATAGTTCTGAAATCTTGTGACAAAATTGATAGTTTGCAATAACTTACACAAGCTTAAATCAGCAGTGCAAGCTTCCCTATAAACTTTCCCAGTCGTATCTATTTTGTTCTGTTCAGATAGGTCAGGAAACATGCACTCTGGCACACACAGGTGAGCTGGTTTGATTGCAGTCACTGTAACAGTGGAATGAGGAGGGTTGAAGCCTGTAGGATACAGAAGCAGTGGTCTCTGGGAATTAAATCAAAGTGAGAAATGAGGAAGGAAATTAAATTAGATACTTCAATTAATTTTCCGTTTCTGAATTCTGTATCTTAATACGTTTAAAGATGGCTAATGGAGTGACGGACAGATGGAGGACTTTCATTTGTTTCTCCTCTCCTCTTCATCCTCAATTAATGATAGAGCTGATAAAGATGTATTTAAAAATCTTTAATTAGACGAATGTAGAATGAGATGTAGCTCCGTACGCATGTAATGAGGCCTGGAATCAAACGGCAGAAATATGAAATTAACAGTAAAAACTTCATCTCATTTTACTGTAATTAAAAATGACGAAAATCTCATTATGATACAACCGACACTGGCAGTGGCGAGTGAAGTTCTGCAAGTGTTATTTAATCAAACGATTAGATTTGCATACATTTGCAATTACATTCCCCATCCACCAATATGATGGGCAAAAGGACAGTAATATAACCGACTTCAGATCCAAACTTTGCAAGGTTGTCTCTTTTTCAAGACAAGTTTTAACATATGAATATGTAACCATCTGATGCAATGAATGTCGACAAAATGTCAAGGATCAAAATTGTTTTGTTAACGGCAGGGCTGAAGACGTCTTGAAAGATGTATAATAGAAACCAAGGGAAAACTCAGAAATATTTATTAATATTTTCTGAGAAGGCTTTTTATCACTTGCCTTGCCTTTTTTTCTCAGTCATGTCAGAATTGCGCCCAAATAAATATACCAAATAAATCATCACTTCCTATTAGATTATTTGCACATTTGTTCTTAACAGAACAGACAGAAAGTTACAAATTGGAAAACTCTTTCAGAGAAACTTCCAATTTCAAATTGCCACACACACACACACACATACACTGTCAACCGCTACTGTGAAGAACTGTTCAAATCCAAAACTGATATGCTGCTCTTGATAAAGGGAGGGCTTACATTTTTCATTATTTTCCTGAGATGTTTCAATACTCTGAGAGAAACAGCGATAAAAATAAAATCAGACACAAGGATAATCAATTGCGGAGGATTTGCCTGTTTTAAGAAAGACAGAATATTTCTGCTAGGCGCATTCTCAGAAGGGCAATCCTGCATAATATCTTCATCTAATAACTGCCATTTCTTTAATGCGTGCTCTTCCCTACCAGGCTTCTCAAAAAGGGTTTGAATAACTACCTTTCGAATTACCTGAGAGAGTCATTTCTGTAATGGCTTTTTAATCACTTTGAAAATCACTATTCCATCACAAAACTTTCTCACAT
The DNA here is from genome assembly GCF_018812025.1 of Megalobrama amblycephala. Lineage (NCBI taxonomy): Eukaryota > Metazoa > Chordata > Actinopteri > Cypriniformes > Xenocyprididae > Megalobrama > Megalobrama amblycephala. The sequence goes on from NC_063063.1 coordinate 26,451,507, forward strand.
GGTGCTGAAAAAACTTTCCTTTGGATTTAATGGTCTTGGAGATGTGTCTGCCTCATCTTGTTCTCTCGATCCCTCACTTACAGTCATTCTCTCCCTTTACCACCATCAATCTTCATCAATTTTACTCACAAACCAATCTTTTCCATTTTTGACAAATTATACTGCAACACCATTAAAGACAAAAGTAATGAAGAGCAGACTATGGATTCAGTCCGTTTGGATTGTGTGTGTTTGTTTGTGGCCGTCTAACACACAATGCAAATTGAGTTAAATCCATAAATAGATGTTATTAGTCTCAAGGATCACTAAACTTGTTGATGTGGATCCTCAGCTAAGGGAAACTAATAGCAGTGCGCCACGCTTCACAGATCTCTCTTCTCAATTTCTTTTGTTGATAAACACTCACTATGCGCAAATGCTTTAATCAGCCCACGTATAAAGAAATAAAAAGAAGAATACCACCACTTTAGGTCACTTCCTTGCTTTTTGACATTCAGACTGGGATTTTCTTAAGGATTAGCCTTTTAAGGCATATTTTTAATGCGGAGCTCCTGAAATTTGTTCAGATCTTCATTTGCAGTCTTTCGACTCATCAGCAGTTTTATCATGTAATGTGAAATTCTGATCAAATATGCACTCAACATCTTGCAACTATACATATTTAACAACGCAAACTCTACTGGATTAGAAAAAAAACGGGACAACTGTGGAATGTAAATGGCTTGTTTACTCTGCGTATCTGCATAGCTATGCAACATTAACCCCATTCCTGCTTTGCTTATCATCTTGAAGATGATCATGGTGGCTCCATTTTTTTTTTTTTTTTTAATTTCATGACATTTGTTTCCATTAACGGTTGCTGAACATCCGAGTTCTTTTACTGAAACTGATGGAACACTGTACAAAAATACTTTAGAACTTGTTAGTTTGGATTAAATTTGATTAGAGAGAAAATATTTATATAGCATTGTTTCAGTCATACTTAAAGGTGACCTATTATGCCCCTTTTAACAAGATGTAATATAAGTCCCAGATGTCCCCAGAATGTGTCTGTGAAGTTTCAGCTCAAAGTACCCCCTGGATTTTTTATTATACCGTATTTTAACTGTCTATTTTTGGGTGGTGATTTGGTGTGTGTACCTTTATATGCAAATGTACTCGTGCTCCCCACCCCCAAGCTCGCGATTCCAATACACTGGGGCATAAATAATACAGGAGAAGCTCACACAGCAAATATAACTCTCAAAATGGATCATTACAAATGTAATTGTGATGCAGCATATCAGATCACGAATATATTTTGTGGACGTTTGCTAACATTTGATTCTGAATGAGTTTGATAGCATGCTGCATGGCAAACGTGGCTAAAGCTACACACTGTTGGAGAGACTCAGTAAGAATGGAGATGTGTTTATGAATTATACAGACTGCATTATAAGTGAATTACAAGTGTTTTCAGGTTAAAAATGAAAATAATGACATGGCTCTGGTCTCTGTGAATACAGTAAGAAACAATGGTAAATTTAGCTATATTTAACAGTACATTAGCAGCGTGCTAAAGAAACACATTCTGAAAGACAATTTGCAAACATCACAAAATATATACGAAATTGGATCATGAACAGTTGGTATCGATCCATCTTTGAGAAACAAATTCTGTGTTTTACTGACCCTCGTGTGCAAAGCAGTCTGGTGTAAAGTGTCTTGCACATACTGGTATATGAATTTGTCTTGACATATTCCCTTCATAAATAAAATTACACCACTGCGTCCTCAGTGGCTCAGATGCCAGGAGTTTATGGAGACTCATATGTTTACTATTATAGCCGTTAACAGATCAGTGATAATGTTTACATAACTGAGACATATCACTAGCTCAGAAACAGTTGTTCTTGAGTGCTGCTGTCCTGCAGAGTTTTGCTCCGACCCAACTCACCTTCCTTCATGTAGCTTTAGTAATTCTGAAGACATTCAAGCAGGGGCGTAGTTTGTGGGGGTAATCCCCCCAATATTCAAATCCATCAGTTACAACCCCCCCCCCAATACAATCCAACCATACCAACGTTCAACCCCCCCCTGTAAAGTTGAAACCAAATCTACGCCCTTGCATTCAAGCGTCTAACACTGTAAACTGAAAAAGGTATATTAGTTTTACAATATAACATAAAAACAGTGCAACAAATAAATCTAGGAATTAATTATATAAGAAAATAATCTCTTTAAAACTTGAAGTCCAGAAACAATTTTGTTAAATAAAAATCTCACGTTTTCGACGACTGACAGCAGCTGGTCATCAGAACAATAAACCCGACAATTTTGTCGGTTATCTTTATTTGTCTTTTGAAAACTTTTCTCTTTGTTTGAATGAAGCTGGCACGCCTCATCCTTCTCCATCTTAAGCGCGTCAAACGCCCGAATCGCTCAATTCGCACCGCGTCATTCACGCGAATCGCGCCGCAGGGAGTCAGTTCGCGTCTTTGCATTGACTTAACATGTAAATCACTCGCGCTTATCGCTTCATTCGCGTCTGGTGTGAACGCAGCATTAGCCTTTATGTAACCATCGTGTTGCCCGGGGTGACGCGTCTTCAAATGCTTTATCAAGTTATTTGTGTTAAAGTTGCCAATACTTGTGCCACTCGAAATTGCAGCATTGCATATGAGACATGTCGCCGTTTTACTGGTCTGAAATACTGCCAAACAGCAGACATACTGCTAGCGCGTTTTCACTTCTCCGCTGCTCTAAACAGTGGTTGCTTGTGGCAACGCAGCACAACTTCCTGTGTTTGCATTGTGAGCCGCGAAGAATAATTGATTTCCGATTTGCTGCGTTAAGCAAAGATAGCGGGCACAACTATGTGTTGTTTAAGAAAATGGTATCGGATCGGTACGTGAGTTTAAATACTCGCCGATACCGATGCCAGAAATTTTTGTGGTATCGGTGGTATTTCCGATACTAGTATCGGAATCGGAACAACCCTAAATACAATCCAACCCCAACGTTCAACCCCCCCAAAGTTGAAACCAAATCTACGCCCTTTAATTCAAGTGTGTTTGATCAGGGTTGTAGCTATACTGTGTGAGGACAACTGCACTCAAGGACCAGTGTTAGAACTGGTACACCATTGTCATTTATGAAAACAAAATGGCGGCGCCATGTGTGGAAACATACAGATTCAGGGGACGGAAATATTATAATTAGATCCCCTTCCTACGTCACAAGGTGAGTGAAATCTGAATGCTCATTTTTTCACATGCTTGCAAAGAAAGGTTTACCAAAACAAAGTTACTGGGTTGTCCTTTTTTACGTTTTCTGGTTTGGTAGATGCACCGGGGATCCAATTATAGTACTTAAACATGGAAAAAGTCAGATTTTCATGATATGTCTCCTTTAAGGGCCTCTTAAAGAATCAATCATTGTTATGTGAAGAGAATATTGGAGATCTTTCCTCAACACCTGTCAGTTTTAAAAGCTAACTTTTTTAAGATTGTTCATTATTGACAATATATCATCTGATGCTGAGCTCAAAAGCTTATCTGAAGTTTACACTGGTAAAATCAAAGAATTTAACAGTCCAAAAAGCAATACAAACTTTGCAGACACCTTTATTCCTTATATAATAGTTCACAGACTTGATGATAATAAGAAAAGAACACTGTCTCTCACATTCTCTGAATCCACCAAGTCACTGTTGACAGGACAACCTTTGAAAAATTCTTAGAAAAAATGATTCAGCCACAGGCATGGGTTTGGACATTAGTGTGTCTAGTGTGCCTTCCCCCATTTCTTAATTGCTTGGACTGGGGGGTCAACGTTTGTCTGATTAGTTTCATAAAGATAACCCCTGCTTGTTGATGCCTTAACTACTACCATTATGATATATAACTACTACAGAAATGCAATTAGTTACTTTTTAGTGAGTATACGAAATATTGCAACGCATTACTTTTAAAAGTAACTTTCCTCAACATTGTTCAAGACAAGAGCATAAGAGACTTTATTAAAAACATCAAAATGTTATCAAAATCTTCCCCAAACTTTTGAACGGTAGTGCAAATGGTCAAATTAAAGAGTTAGTTCAGCCAAAAATGAAAATTCTGTTGTTAATTACTCACCTTCATGTTGTTCCACACCCATAAGACCTTTGTTCATCTTCAGAACATAGATTAAGGTATTTTTTGATAAAATCCGATGGCTCAGTGAGGCCTTAATTGACAGCAAAATAATTAACACTTTCAGATGCTCAGAAAGCTACTAAAGACATATTTTAAAAAGTTCGTGTTAGCACAGTGGTTCAACCTTAAAGTTATAAAGCGACGAGAATACTTTTTTTGCGCCAAAATAACGACTTTGTTAAACAATATCTAGTGATGGGCAATTTCAAAACACTGCTTCATGAAGCTTTGAAGCTTTACAAATCTTTTGTTTCGATTCAGTGGTTCGGAGCGTGTATCAAACTGCCAAAGTCACGCCCCCCAGTGGTGAACCATTGAAATTTCGAAACACTTATGATGTAACGAAGCCTCATTAACTGAAATCATGTGACTATGGCAGTTTGAACTTATCATTCTATCTCATAAGAGAACTAGTTTTGCATACCACTAGATGATTAGTCTGCTATCTATGCCAACATGCAGTATTAACCTATGATACCAGTCCAAACAGATAGCATTTCCATTTTATGCCACTAATGGCACCAAAATTACAAAATCTATTTGAAACAGTTCAAAATAACAAAAAAAATCAATGATTTCTAATTGGAATACTTATAGAGTTGCCATTTACAAACAACTTTTCAAACCCAAGGTCGTTGCTCCCAGATGTTTTATGTGCTGCAATTCACCAAGCACTAGAAGTCAGAGACTGTGGGACTGAAGCTGGTAAATAACATTCTTAAAGACCATAAATATTTAATATGTTAGTTCCTGTGCAGTGCAGAGTAAAACAGGGTAAAGGTTCAGCACGGTTTGGAGATGATGTGGAGACTGATCTTTGACTGGCTCAAGCAGGCAATAGCAGAATGCAGAATTACCCCATGTGTGATATGGAACACTATATCAGAATGTCAGCGTCCACCATATCACAAGGCTCTTTTCATTACTGCAGCACTGTCCTTCTGAACTAAATTATATGCGTTCCAGTCTCCAGTCAAATGTAATAAATTGTAGATATGGTGTTTTATTTTGAGTATGAGGAGACTTTAAAAGCAAATGTGAATCTTGACTTTTTGGGGTTGCCATATTTTATTGACAGTGATTAGTAGAGGGGACACTATTCAGGGAGACAGAGGGATAATGGAAACGGGACACAACACAGACTGCATTCAACTTGAGCACCCAGGTTCAGCACTTACCACTAAGCCACAGCTTGGCTCAGATGGAATTTGTCTTTTTATTGACTTAGAAAAAGAAAGTAAAAGATTAAAGATTTGGAAAAGACCAAGTTCATTTTGCAGTTAATCAGCGCAAGTACGTAAGAATTGCATAATGGCTCCAAATACTTCCAAGACAAGGAAAGGGATTTCTCACAAAATGGCAGTTTTAAACGAAAAAAAAAAAATAATAATTTATTTTTTTCTTTGTTCATTTTTTTTCATTTTTTCATATATATACATATTAGGGCACTTTTTTATTCTTAATTGTTTTATGTTAATACATTGGCTTTGAATTAAAGTCTGATAATTATGAATTTTAATTTGAATATCCAAAGTCCTCATGAGAAAGCCCTGTTATAAAGCAATACATTGTCCAATTAGAGCAAAAGAATGCCCAGGAGATGCCTGGTATTACAAGGAGTAATGATCCACTATATGCTATAATGTGAATGATGGCAGATATGGATATATGTAAATATAAATGTCTGATTAGCTAAATGGAAACCTGCTGGCTCAGCTCCCCAGTTCAGGTAATAAGAAAAACACTTAGATGGGAGAAAGTGATTCAGGGAGGCAGTCAGAGAAAATTCAGGTGCCTGATTCCATTAGAGCTGCAGTTTCTCATCAGAGAACAATAACCCCAACACTTTTCATCTTTTTAAGCTCTGATTCAGCCAAATGGATGATAAAGATGGTAAATGTGCCAAAGTCTATCATCAAATGTCTACGGCGTATGTCAGTCCAGTGTGTCAGCTAATGCAGTATAAATTCTGGAGCATACTATATATTCAGCAACTGAGGCAGTCCTTTTTACATTAAGTGGTGAAGGCAACAGAACGCTGCATTCCAGCCAAGAGCGGAACAGACAACTGAAATAGTCCTGCTGTCGGCCAGAACTGACAAAGTGGGTAGAAATGCTGGAAGCATGGTTCTGGAAGACTGACAGGCACATAGACGGCAAGAAAAGCCAGCAGGCACCAGCATAGATGGGCGGCATCAGGTTGGCACAGGGCAGACAGCTAAGGACGGGAAGTAAGGAGAGTGTCACTTTGAGAAAAGAATGCTGACAGAATTGCTGACTTTCAGAAAATACTAATGAAGAAGTGATGTGAAATGAAAGTAGGAACTAAAATTTGATGATTTTTTAAAAGTTTTTTTTCTTTCTTTAGTAAATAAGATGTAAAATACTCTTCTAAAGTTTGGGGTTGGTATTACAATTTTTTATGTTTTTAAAAAGCTGGGTTAGGGATGCTTTTGCGTTAAAATTCAATTGAGTTTTGGGCTTAAAAATTGAGTTGGTCCAACTCAATTAAATTGCGTTTTGGACTTAAAAAATTGAGTTGGTCCAACTCAATTAAATTTATATTTAAAGCACCGTTATGATGGTGATCCGGCCGAAAAAAAAGTTAAAAAAAAAGACACCAAAACCCTTCTGATGTAAAGAATTACATGATGAATCATGTTAGTTCGCTGTTAACATAAGTGAAAACATTTGGAAATGTTTGTTTCACATAAAATAGTAATAATATACTAACTTTTTTGGTTAGTTACCAGTACATCTTTTTGTCCATTAACCTCAACTTCCACCATACAGTTAAAAAAAATATTTTCCCATAATCCTTTGCTGTTTACACATTTTACAGTATGTTACTGTACATAATAAAGTAATATACTGTTCAAATTACAGAAATGGGTTACAGTGTATAACATGGCGAAATAGCCTTTTCTGTTCCCTTGCAAAAATGATGTCCTTCATCCTCTTAAGTCAGTATGATTGCTTTCAGATAACATCTTATAATCCAGGATGTGAGAATCAATACTTGCCAATCAATGCACATAATGCATATAAAGATGAGGAAAAATCCCTTGTCAAAAGCAGTGTATAAATTCACCACTGTGGGACTGTTTAAATATTCTTGTGGAAGAAAATGTGTCTGTGTAGACCAAGCGCTCACGAGAACGCTTACATTTGATTTGATTCCATATTCAAGTGTAAAATCCTCAACAGATCCTATGCAAACCTAATTGAAAATTCCATTTCACATTATTCCACCAGTGCTATTTCCACTCCAGGTGCTCTTGTCAGTATTCCAGTTCTAGATATAGGCCTATACATTACCATCTCAGTGTAGCCCTACAGCGCTACAGGTTTGAAATTAAGAATGAAATTAAGTTGAGCAAAACTAATGATGGTTGGATGAACCCTGCTTCTTATTCCCATTTATGGTTCCAGCAGAATCCAAACCATGATTGATGCTGGGCCAGCTTCACACATTACTTCTGGCTATACACACAGTGAAGCTTGTGTTTGTCTCACCTGAATGGCTGAGTGATGGACTGCGCGTCATTACCGACGATGTACGTTAGTCAAAACGGAGCCTGAAGACTTGGCACGCACCTATTCTAATGGCTCCGAGATGGTATGCAAGGAAAGCCCTGTGCTGCTGTGGTAGTCAATTGTGAAAAATGCCTAAGGAGATTCTTTTTGTTGCAATGATTCATTTTTTTAAGGTGAAAAATAAATGGCAAAAAACATTGGAATTGAGCACCAAGCTAGTAAGATACAAAAATGAATACAAAAATGGAAGTTGTGATAGTCTTTTCTTATCTATTGTGATGTATCTGAGTAAAACAGGTTCTTGAACAAGAAAAAATGTAGGGCAGGACTTAATTTAATTTGTCCATGAGGAATTCATAGTTTCTCTTTAAGCATTTTTCTATAAGAAAACACTTTAACACATTGCGTTCACATTCTGGGCTCATATCGCCTGTAGTATTCATCAACAATAAGGTGTATATTGAATTTGGTCTTTTAATATCACTGTTTAAGTACATTAAGGAATTTTAAGTGTTTTACATGTTAAGGGTTTTAGAATGTCTCGCTGTTTTTAGTGATTGAAACACTGCAGCAGGTGCCCAAAACTTGCATTTTATTCACATATTTTTGATTTTCTTCTTTTAAATTGATAGGCCTGTAATACAGTTCTATGGATGTTTTGCCCGCCTCCGGTCTCCGTGACAGTCACGTGACTGAAAACTATGAACTGACTGGATGATTGTGGTTTGCTTTTGGTGGATCTCACGTGAGTGACAGGTTGTCCCACCCTCCCGCCAGTTATTTGGATTAAAGTTTACGAGGGCACATGATTTTTTTTTTTTTAAATGACGTGCAAAGGTAAATAATTTATAAAAAAGCTGCGTTCACGTCACCTCGTATTTACCGGAATCTTGAAATGACAACACGTGACGTTATATTCGGAGCTGTTCACGTCCTTTTGGTCCTTGAACTGGGAATTATGCGTTTCCATGGCAGCACTGTCGACGCCTAAATGAATCTACAGCTGTCAGGTGGTACAGCGCGGCCACGTGGTATATCTGGGAGCTTTCAGAAAACTCCCAGCTTACAAGCTGTAATTACGAGCTCTACGAGGACGTGAACGCTTTTTACAAGCTAGAATCTCGTAACTACAGGAATTACGAGGCCACGTGAACGCACCTTAAATACTGCTATATTCCATAAAAAAATAAGAATTATCCATTTTGATTTCATGGTGACTTTTGAAGATATGTTCACCGCCAGTGACAAAGCGACATGCTTCTCATTCATTTTCAATGGAGAGCTGACGACTTCCGGCAACATGAGTAACACTGGCTGTGTCTGAAATCACCCTCTATAAAACCTTAAATAGAGCACTAATTTGAGGTGGACAGCCATTTGTAGTGGTGTCCGAAACCATAGTGGACATTATCGAGTGCACTTATTCAATCTCATAATGCACCGCTATAACGAGTGTACAACTGATGTACACTTGATGTCTAGAGAATACCCATTATGCACTGTGAGGGTCTGCCTGAATGAATTCCCTCGTCTGACCAGAAGATGGCCTTTTGAATTGATTATTAAATTGTTTAGTTAAGGTTTATAGAGACTATAACATACAGCGACAAAGTGAACTATGTGCTTATAGCAGCCCCATTTAAAGGCAGGGTAGGTAAAAAATTTATAAAAAAACTTTTTTTCAAAATTTGTTTAAACTTTATTTATATATCAATACATAATTAAAATGTAAGTACTCTGAAAAAGAAAGTATAAAAATCGAGTGTCTGTAGACCTCTCACGACTGTTTTAAAGACAGCTCATTATTTCCATTCACTCCACCCCCTCCCTTCTGGGCTCCTTCCAAAGCCACGCCCCCAAAACGCATGAACGTGCGACTCCGACCACTGAGCTGGAAGACGCATTATTTACCTGAGACGAGCGGAGAGGAAGGAGCACAGTGCATGTAGTGACATCATGTCAGAATCACATGTAATAAAAATAACTTTATAATTATGAAGATAAACAAACAAGATGCATTTTAGTACTCACTATCAAGCTAGCATATTGATATTGGTAAAGTTTAAAATATATTTTTTGATTCGCTAACGAGCTAGTTATCTATAAGGCAAAGCTAAAAACAGGTTGCATGATACACGTTTTTCCATTACCATCATTTACACTGTGATGAAGATGAATTTCGTGTAAGATTCATAACATATACGTTGTTCTACAGATAAACAGAGTAACATACACTCAAATATCAACTCACAACTGCATTGCAGACACAAAATAATAACACACACATACAACAAAGTGTGTACGACACACACAGATACAAGATAAAGACATCAGTAAACATAGGTAGAGAATATAAAAACAAAACAAAGGCGAAAAAAAACGTGCAGGTAAACTTACAGGTGAACATGGTAAAAGAGTTAGACAGAGGGTAAATATAGTTCTAAGAAAAAGCCACGCTGGAAAGCCACGCCGATATTAACTCGCGTTTTATTTCTTTGTTTATCCAAAGACTTTTTGTTCATTGTCTTTTCTTGTACTGTTACTGTCTTCCTTTTTTTGCCTGGTTTGCCTTCACTAACTGCATAGGCCGGTACTGTGAATTTTGCTTGCTGTTTCTCTGCCATTGTTTTGGTATTCCTAGGAACCATGCCTCTTGAATTCCTCAAATCAAACGTGCGCAGTGGGCAGGGTGGGCAGGTCATGTGTGGCAAAAGGGTGGTTGCCATGGTTGCGAGAGAGTGACAGTCGCCTAAGCCAATCCTATGTTTCGTCCCGGATGGAAATAATGAGCTGTGTTTAATACAGATTAAACGGTCTAGAGTCACTCGATTTTTATACTCTTTTTATCAGAGTTCTTACATTTTAATTATGCATGGATATATATAGAAAGTTTAAACAAATTTGGAACAAAATTTTTTACCTACCCTGCCTTTAAAGGGTTAGTTCACCCAAAAATGAAATTTCTGTCATTAATTTCTCTCCCCTGTCATTCTGCTATGCTATTTTCTTTGCAGTGCTTCCAGGTTCTACGTCCGAATGGCGAATCAGTATTGGCCGACGCCTGTTTGCGTGAGCAGCACGAGGCATGCGTGTGATGCTGACGCAGGAGCCGGCCAATAATGAGCCGCATTCGGATGTAAACACGGAAACACAGCACTGTGCCAACTGCGTAACAAACTGACAGGGAAGAGGAAAAATTGTTGAATAAAGTCGTTATATTTGTTTTGTTTTTGTGCACAAAAAGTATTTTCATCACTTCATAACATTAAGGTTGAACCACTGTAGTCACATTGACTATTTTAACGATGTTTTTTACTACTTTTTTGAATGTGGTAATTTTGTTGCTTTCAATGGTGGATTAAAAAACACTCTCGGATTTCATCAAAATATCTTCATTTGTGTTCCGAAGATCTTACGGGATTTGGATTGACATGAGGGTGAGTAATTAATGACAGAAATTTCATTTTTATGTGAGCTAACCCTTTAAGCTATTGGCTATTTCATGCAAACAGAAGAATCAGAAGTCTGACCCTGAAGTCTGTAGCCCACTAAGGTGAGAATTTTGAACAGGATGCTCAATAAAAAACATTTTTTGAAGAAAATATGTGCCTGCCTATGCAAACCTTCTAGTAATCATTTCTAGTTTCTATGCACTGTTCTGATTCCTCAGGTCCCTCCTTCAAAGTGAGTCTAAGGAATGTTTTCATCAGGAAATGAAAATCATAAGTGTGACCCAAATGGTCAAGGCTGGGCTGGATCATTCAACCAAGCACCTGCCACTGAAATGAGTAAGAATGCTAACAAATATTTTTCTCCAGGTATTATATTATAGGCCTTGCATAACAGCACATCAATCAAAAATAATCAGTTTTACAGTTTCATATCATTAGAATTGAGGAATTTAGTCAGAGGACTGAGGTTTATTGTATATGGGAAATACAGGCTCAGTAAATGGTCAGAGAGTGCCCTCTTTCCTCTCCTTCTGTCATGCATCATGCAGCTCTCTTTGTTTCATGAGCAAAATCTGCCATCTAGTGCCAGTGCATCAAAATGACTGCAAAAAAATATGGAAACATAATGTAGAATGATAAATAGTATTATAAAATCTGTGCACTGTAATCCAAGACAAATGAGGAAATTTGCACCTCATCAACCATCTTGAAATATGCTTTTCAGATTTTAAGTTTTAATGCCCAACCTGCACCAAACCTACCTTCGTTAACATCTGACTGAGGTCGGACAGTCTTTAATAAATTCCCTGAATGGAAGCAGCAAATACACAGAGCCAAATGAACCTAATCAGCATTCTGCTCAGTGGAGGGAAGCGAGCTGTGGGATCTGCCCTATGCCTTCTACGTGGGCCGAAACGCATATGAGCCATTGGGACAGTAATTAGAGTGAGGAGGGCAACGGTGGAGTCTACCTTTATTAATTAAGTGCAGAGAAGCTGCAGATGTCACTCAAGAATCCAGAAGATGAGCTGAAATAAATTCAAGAGCCAGATGTGTGAATTATTGATGTGCATGTGCATGCATGACAGATGTGCATAACTTGTTTGAAGTGAAAAACCTACCTATCTCCCAGATTCTTCTACTACACACACCTTTTTTTCTTTTTTCGTTGGCTGTTTAGACCCAGGTGAAAAAAAAGTACACTTCTATAATGTACTTAAAGTGCTCTATTTTCGCGCACTAATTTTGTACTTAATATACTAAAAATTCTTCTTTAGTACTACTTAAGATCATCTTAAGAACATCTAAGTGTACTCAACTGTGCTATTTTGAGCCACCATGAAATATGAACTAAAATGTGCTTTTAATATACTATCTTTGTATTTAAAAAATGCATTTAGATGCTACTTATAGTACATTTGAACCCATAGTGTACTACAAGTGGTAACGAAATATATTTTTTAAATACAGAGATAGTATATTAAAAGCACATTTTAGTTCATATTTCATGGTGTCTCAAAATAGCACAGTTGAGTACACTTAGATGTTCTTAAGATGATCTTAAGTTTTTCACCTGGGGAATCAGAGCTAGCAAATCAATGATTCACTCGGTTCTTTTAACGGGCTATATATATATATATATATATATATATATATATATACATACATGCATACATATATATGTGTGTGTTTGTGTGTGTGTGTGTTAATATTGACCTTTCCTGTTAAAGGGTAGTTCACCCAAAAATGAAAATAATGTCATTTATTACTCACCCTCATGTCGTTCTACACCCGTAAGACTTTCGTTCATCTTCGGAACACAAATTAAGATATTTTTGATAAAATCCAATGGCTCTGTGAGGCCTGCATAGCCAGCAATGACATTTCCTCTCTCAAGATCCTTAAAGCTACTAAAAATATATTTAAATCAGTTCATGTGAGTTCAGTGGTTCTACCTTAAATATTATAAAGTGACGAGAATATTTTTTGTGCGCCACAAAAAAAAACAAAATAACTTTTTAACAACTATTGATAGCCGATTTCAAAACACTGCTTCGAAGCGCTATGAATCTTTTGAATCGAATCAGTGATTCGGATCGCGTATCAAACCGACCAAACTGCTGAAATCACGTGACTTTGGCGCTCCGAACGGCTCCGTTATTTTATTTTATTTTTTTATTTTTTGGCACACAAAAAAGTATTCTCATCGCTTTATAATATTAAGGTGAACCACTGTAGTCACATGAACTGATTTAAATATGTTTTTAGTACATTACATATATATATATATATATATATATATATATATATATATATATAATGTCTATCCCAATTATTTATCTTTAACTACATTATATACACAGTGAGACCATAAATGTAATGTATGAATGTAATGATTATGTACTGTAAATGTAATGTAAATGTAATAAATATGAGCTGAAGATTGTTTAATATCCAGCAACATTTTTCTAATCAGTGCTTCACATTTTATAAAATCATTCTCCTAGGGTCAATTTTGTTTATTCAATATCAAGATTTAAGGTAGAATTTACATAGGCCTATAAAGAGGAAGGTACCATTTATTTTTTAAAGGTGTTTAACCATTTTTGGTTTCTGTTTTTATTTTGTGTCTTTTTTATTTGTCAAAATATGAAGACAATCAAGTGTAGACAAGGCAACAACAATAGCCTACAACAACAATGAAAATAAAATGTCTTTACTTTTTCATTTAAATGGCGCAAATTATTAACATAGATTGACAATTTTAAGTACAAATATTCAGTATAGTCTTTCGATTAATGTATTAATATATGACATGTAGATATATTCATGCTTTAACCAGCAGATGTCACTGTGAGTTTTGACTTGCTAGACTGGAAAGTCCCTCTCGAGCTACCGTAGTCCCGTTTATATTACGGATTCACGCGGAAGTCCCGCCCCTTTTCCCCCCTCGCTCGCAGGACGTGTAAGTGTTAGCAGTTTAGCTCTGTCAAAATAATCCATGTAAATCTGCATCCATCCATCAATATACACAATTAAAAAACGTATCGTGTGAAAGCATATGTATAAATGTGTCATTAAACTGAAATATTTACCGGAAGTTGTGGAGGAAAAGTGTTATAATAAAGTCTGTTTTGTTGCATTGCAGGGTTGACTCGCTCCTGAAACAAAATGGTGAGGATATGTTTGTATTTGCAGTAACGTTAGTATTGTTTTACTAATTGATGAATTAAAGTCTGTTGATCAGTGTTAGTGTCTTTTGTTTGAAGAATGTTCTAAAATTTACTAAAAAGTAGTTTATAGGATCTCTGAAACTGGAGGCGGCTAATGATTGTCGCGCTAATGGATCATCTAGAAATGTTAGGGAATCGGGAACAAGTGGGAAAGCTTATTCTGTGGAGAAACAGTGTTTCTGATTTTAACACATTGAGAATGATCTGAGTGCTATTACATGTGAATGTCTCATGTGCTTTTTGTCTTTACAGCCACGCAAAATTGAAGAAATCAAAGATTTCCTGCTTACAGCAAGGAGGAAGGATGCCAAGTGTAAGTTTAGTTTTAAATAAATCATAGTCCATTTATGATCTCCGAGGAGGCTTTTCGTTTCATGTATTGCTGGTGTAGTGCTGTATATTGTAACATAGGGTCTGTATACTCATGTTATCTAATAAGCAAATTGCATTGTTCAAGTATTCACTTAACTGTTGGCAGTGCATCTCAATCCTGGAGGACTGTATATATTGGATATCTGACATTAGCCTAATGTCTGCATTCATTGGGATACATTTGAAAACTGTTTACAGACTCTTCCCGTCCACACTAGCCTTTTCCAAAAGTTGCTCATCCACACCGAAACGTCTGAAAATGCTTAAAGGGTTAGTTCACCCAAAAATTAAAATAATGTCATTTATTATTTACCCTCATGTCGTTCGACACCAGTAAGACCTTCGTTCATCTTCGAAACACAATTTAAGATATTATTGTTGAAATCCGATGGCTCAGTGAGGCCTCCATAGCCAGCAATGACATTTCCTCTCTCAAGATCCATTAATGTACTAAAAACATATTTAAATCAGTTCATGTGAGTACAGTGGTTCAATATTAATATTATAAAGCGGCGAGAATATTTTTGGAGCGCCAAAAAAACAAAATAATGAAATAAATAAATAAATAAATAAAGTGATGGCCGATTTCAAAACACTGCTTCAGGAGGCTTCGGAGCATTATGATTCTTCTGATTCGGATCGCGTGTCAAACTGCTGAAATCACGTGACTTTGGCGATAATTATTCAATACATTGATTCATAACGCGTTGAAGCTTCCTGAAGCATTGTTTTGAAATTGGCCATCACTTTATTTATTTATTTATTTATTTATTTATTTTATTTTATTTTTTTTTGGCGCACCAAGAATATTCTTGTCGCTTTATAATATTAATATTGAACCACTGTACTCGCATGAACTGATTTAAATGTTTTTAGTACATAATTGGATCTTGAGAGTGGAAATAATACTACAAAAAGCAAAAAACAGCTTTTTCAAATTTATGTACTTGAGAGCTTTTTTTGTTTTCGTTGACAAAAACAGCATCTCTGTGTGGACGGAAGGCCAAAACAGAGAAAAAGATGTTTCCAAATGAAAAAGTATTGGTGTAGTCAAGGCAAAAGTCTATAGTGTGCAAGTTGTCCAAACACTTTGGGCCTGTTCTGTGCCCACTGTGCATTTACACGCTTGCTAGAACAATGATGGACCAAGTGCTGAGTTTCGCATCACTATGAGATTTCAGTTCCACCGGTTCACTAACATTTACATCTGTGTCACACCTTGAAATGAGATATGTAAATCACATATTAAAAAAGGAAGACATCCAAATTGTGCATTTTCTGGGGTCTTCCAGATTGATGAGCACTGGCTTAAAGGGTTTGTTCACCCAAAAATGAAAATTCTGCCATTTATTACTTACCCTCATGCCGTTTTACATCTGTAAGACCTTCGTTCATCTTCGGAACACAAATTAAGATATTTTTGTTGAAATCCGATGGCTCAGTGAGGCCTCCATAGCCAGCAATGACATTTCCTCTCTCAAGATCCATTAATGTACTAAAAACATATTTAAATCAGTTCATGTGAGTACAGTGGTTCAATATTAATATTATAAAGCGACAAGAATATTTTTGGTGCGCCAAAAAAAAACTAAATAATGACTTATTTAGTGATGGCCGATTTTAAAACACTGCTTCATGAAGCATCAGAGCATAAATGAATCAGTGTGTCGAATCTTGATTCAGATCGCGCGTCAAACTGCCAATGGCTGAAATCACGTGACTTTGGCGCTCCGAACAGCAGATTCGATACGCCGATTCATAATGCTCCGATGCTTCCTGAAGCATTGTTTTGAAATCGGCCATCACTAAAGTCGTTATTTTGTTTTTTTGGCGCACCAAAAATATTCTTGTTGCTTTATAATATTAATATTGAACCACTGTACTCACATGAACTGATTTAAATATGTTTTTAGTACCTTTATGGATCTTGAGAGAGGAAATGTCATTGCTCCCTATGGAGGCCTCACTGAGCCATCAGATTTCAACTAAAATATCTTAATTTGTGTTCCAAAGATGAACGAAGGTCTTACAGGTGTGGAACGGCATGAGGGTAAGTAATAAATGACAGAATTTTTATTTTTGGGTGAACTAACCCTTTAAGATTGAACAGATTTTGTACTGTTCATCTAAAAGGTCATAATGGTACAGTAAGGACTGAATTTGAGATGCCTGTGACTTTGTGACACTGCCAAGTATTGTGCAAAAATACTATTTTAACGCATCAAACAATATTTAGCATGTGCATTAGCTACTGGAAAAATGTTTACTAGTGTTGAGAATTTCTCTAAATTCAATGCGTCGTTCCAACAGCTGTCAAGATCAAGAAGAACAAAGACAATGTGAAGTTCAAGGTCCGCTGCAGCAGATACCTGTACACATTGGTCATCACAGACAAAGAGAAGGCTGAGAAGCTCAAGCAGTCCCTGCCACCAGGTCAGTCTTCAACACCAAATGAAGATACAGTGATGAAGTGCAATTAAGATTGTTACGCAACAGTAATAGTGTTAATGGTAGTAGATCTAAGGATCTAGACCAGTGGATCTCAAACTTTTTGGCTTAAAGGCCCCCCCCAATCGTCAACAGCAATATTTGAAGGCCACTCCTTACTCACAATTTCTACCCAATAAAATATTTTAGAGCTTTGCATAACTAGAAAAATGTACATTTGTTATAAAAAAAATAACCAAATAAGAAATGTCTTACTTTCATGCTCGTCCCCTTTGAAGTTTGAGGCCCCCTAGTGAGCCCTGGGCCTCTGTTTCAGAACCACTTATGTAGACTAAATGTTTGGCTGTAGAAGTGTCATTTTTGTTGGACATCAATGAACATGTAGTGGATCTTGTAATGTGAATTTCTCATTGAACCCAGGGTTGAGTCAGGACTCCCATAGGAACCGTAACCTATAAACAACAGGGAATGTTAACTTTTTCAGGCTTGAAGTAAAGCTGTTAATATTAAAGTTGCATGTTATAGTTCAGCTCTTAGTTTATATTATATTTTTTGTGAGGTTCTTTAAGTGATTTTAATTTTCAAATGCTCCCAACTGACTGGAAAGTTATGGGAATGCTGTGTTCATCAGGTGTTTGTGAGAAGTGTGCAAGTTGTCCAAACACTTTGGGCCTGTTCTGTGCCCTCTGTGCATTTACACGCTTGCTAGAACAATGATGGACCAAGTGCTGAGTTTCACATCACTATGAGATTTCAGTTCCACCGGTTCACTAACACTTATAACTGTCAGACCATGACTAAGGTTTGAATCTAAGGTTTCTCTGACCAATCTCTTTCTCTCTCTGGTTTCAGGTCTGGCTGTAAAGGAGCTGAAGTAGATGTCTCTCTTGTACGAAATGTTGGAATAAAAGTGGGAAAAAATTAAGCGTTGCTCTGTGATTTGTCTATACTGTTCATGGTTTTTGATCTGTTTGATTTTTATAAATAAATCATGCTTGTTTAGGTTGTGGAAGGTATACATTCCCATCCCATCTTTTGGGGTCAGTAAGATTATATATATATATATATATATATATTATAGTACAGTCCAGTCCAGTACAGTCCAAAAGTTTGGAACCACTAAGATTTTTAATGTTTTTAAAAAGTTTCGTCTGCTCACCAAGGCTACATTTATTTAATTAAAAATACAGTAAAAACAGTAATATTGTGAAATATTATTACAATTTAAAATAACTGTTTTCTATTTGAATATATTTCACAAAGTAATTTATTCCTGTGATGCAAAGCTGAATTTTCAGCATCATTACTCCAGTCTTCAGTGTCACATGATCCTTCAGAAATCATTCTAATATGCTGATCTGCTGCTCAAGAAACATTTAATGTGTACAATTGTACAAAATATTTGTGTACAATATTTTTTTTCAGGATTATTTGATGAATAGAAAGTTCAAAAGAACAGTGTTTATCTGAAATCTAATCTTTTGTAACATTATAAATGTCTTTACTGCCACTTTTGATTGATTTAATGCATCCTTGCTGAATAAAAGTATTCATTTCTTTAATTTCTTTTCAAAAAAATAAAAATTCTTACTGACCCCAAACTTTTGAACGGTAGTGTATAATGCTACAGAAGCTTTGTATTTCAGATAAATGCTGTTCTTTTGAACTTTCTATTCATCAAGGAATCCTGAAAAAAAAAAAAAGTACACGACTGTTTTCAACATTGAAAATAATCATAAATGTTTATTGAGCAGCAAATCAGCATATTAGAATGATTTCTGAAGGATCATGTGACACTGAAGACTGGAGTAACGATGCTGAAAATTCAGCTTTTCCATCACAGGAATAAATTACTTTGTCAAATATATTTAAATAGAAAACAGTTATTTTAAATTGTAATAATATTTCACTATATATTATATATTTTGGATTTTTTTTTTTTTTTTTTTTTAGAAATTGGTCATTTTAAGGACATATTGATTGGTGAAGACTTCCATTTTTACAATAACATTTCATTTCAAATAAATGCTGATATAATTAGTACATCTTTTGTTTAAAATTGATGATAAATTGAGCATCAGATGTTAAAAATTCAGCTTTGCCAGGAATACATTTGCATTTTATTAAAATAGAAATTACAATAAATTTATAATAGGTTTTGCTTTAATTGTAAAGCTATTTCACAATAACAGTTTTAGTGTACTGGCAAGCATAAAACATGAGAGAAATCTTGTTGGCACCAAACTTTTTGTACTTTGTGATATTTTGATTGAGCTCAGACTTATTAGCATTAATGCTTTTAAACCAAAAGGTTTATATTGAAAACGTCTCAATCAAATGTGTCCAAACATTTGACACTTGCTGTGTTTATCACACTGGCTGCATATTCTCATAAGCTCCTCCCATTACCATCATTTAAATTGCTTGTTTAGAAACCCCATAATATTTGAGGTATTTTAACTACAAATGGCATTTGGTACAAAGTCTGAACTGCCATAGATGTTATAAAACTGACACATCTCTTCTTGTCTCTGATCATGGAGTCTTTCTCTGAAATACACAGGTTAATGTTTGTGGGTGGGTCATTGCATGAAATGGATCACTTCCATTTTGTAAATCTATTATAAAACATTTCATACAATAATTCTAATTTGCATTATTTCTTTTTAAACTACATGGAAAAATAAGGTTGACTGTAACGATCACTTAGAAGCATTTATAGTAGGTAGAATGTGAACTGCGCATGTGCATAGTGTGCGCGCGTCTGTAAGAGAATGCGAACTCTTTTCCCTTTTATTTTCCTTTTTCTTTTTGTGACCTCAGTTGAATGTTTATTTGTATCCTTTTCTCTCACTTATCCCCATGTATGCGGACGAGTGTGACGATTTAAGTCATTTTATTAAACCCGGGGAAAATACGCCAGCTCTCGCCTCACGTGCATCATTTCCTCGAGCTCTACACATTTGTTTTTCTGGGCAATAACATTTCAACTCTGCGTTACAACTAGCAATTACTGGCATTTTTTTCGAGTTCCCGAAACTACAAGGTGTTTATTAAAATAATGTATTGCTGATGTTTCAACAAATATACATTTTACTGTGCAAAACCACGACAACAGGATACGGTCTGCTTACAAACCAACATAAGGAGGTCATGTTCTTAAAGGATTGACATAATAAAATAATCTCACTAGGAAAGTTAGCGGAGCAGAATGCTAGCTTTTACTTCTGCCTAAAATGTGAGGAGGAAAACAAAAGTAAACCTGATGAAAACAAATTGATCTTACGTACAAGTGCCTGCATTTACTTGATTTGCCCAATAGATGGCAGCATAGCGTCAGATATTTTTATATAAATTACCACATTCAGAATTTATCTCATTTAAGTGTATTTTATTCAAACAAGTCATTATAGCTAAACTCCAAAAACAATAATATATATTCAATCTCGACTAAATCTCGTTTTCAACACACTTAAACCACCATCACAAAAAGTTCCAAAAGAAAGAAACTGTTTCATCTTCATTTTCCTATTCAGGCGCGACCCCGTGTCTCATTCGTGCGCTCATTCAAGCTCGCTCCCGAGTTACCATCAGGGAATGAGCGCACAACACGCGCAGAAATGGCTGCGGCACGAGACCAGGATTTAATGCAATAATTCCACATTTCCCGTGAATTCCCATGGGCTGCGATTTGGAGGAAGTATTCAGAGATCTTCTTATGTACCTTTCAGCACTTTTGCTTCAATACACAGTCTTTCCAATCTCAAAATCCATGGCTTTTGTTTGAGAAGACAAGACAGCGGAGAGAACACGGGAAAGAAACACCCAAATTGTCCAACCGTCTCTATCTGGGGAAGTGATTTATTCGTCTCCTCGACTGCTGAAGGATGTCGTCTGCACGGGTTGATTATATCGCTCCTTGGTGGACTTACTGGCTTCATCAGTTTCCTCATGTGAATCTAAGGTTTCAGCCGCTGGATCACACATTTAAACCGCAAGAGGAGAACTACCAGCAGGTCAGACCTTCTGTTTTTACTGTCATACAGAGGTTCATGGTTCAAACACAGTCAAGATAAGATTTATACACACTTGTCACACTTATTTTATGTTTGGGACTCCATAGTTTAAAAAATTGCAACTTGGTAACATGTTTCAGAAGTCCTCAGTCAGAGTGTTTAATTATGTTTGGCGTCTCAGTGACCCCTTATACAATGTACACTTTCTTCATATTCCCGTTTACACAATTGTCAGTGGATTTGTTTACTTTTTTTTCCACAATGTGTTTTAATTGGAGTATTAGACAACAGTTTGTGCTTCAACAGAGGACTGGAGCTTCAATTAGGCTGTGGCTGTCATTTGGGTTTTGTTGAGGAACATATAAAAGAATTAAAATGGAAATTAACTGGCAAATTTTGATATCACTATAATTATTATTAAATATTTACCATTGTGGTCAGTCACTGAGAGCCCAACCATAAAGTCAGTCTTACCTGAACATGATGAACTCCAGCAGACCAGTGTTATTTTAGTAGCCCATCAATGAGAGAGGCTACTTTTTATGACTGTTTTGGATTAGTTTTTATTTTTATGTTTTCCTTTTACATTTTAACTGTCACGCAGGGAATCGTTGCGTAAATACAGTTCAGATTGACTTTATGCTCTGCATTTTCACTCTTATGTTCTGTTTGGCCTTTTGAGAGACTTCAGTTCCCTTTGTTTAAACAGTAAAAATGTAACACTGAGGTTCATACTTTTATGAGAGATTATAAACAACATCTTTTCAGACGTCCTTGATTAGAGAGCCCATATGCAATATGAATGATGAATGAAATACAATGCATTTCACATGCATTAAGTATCGGATTTGTCTACACACTGTTCCTCGACCCCTAACAGAAGTAATGTTGCTTCCCTCTTTTTGAAAAGTACACGTCTGCTTTCTGGTGCAACGTGTTTAAAACCGCAGTAATGTTTATTTACTGGGTTTTGATGGGTTCAAATAGCCGTATCTGGCTGAAAATCACTGTCATAACCAAAACCACATTTCACAGCAGAACAGGATCTTATTTTGAACCAGATTCTTCCAGATTTCCCACCCAGACTAAAAGTTGCTTGAATCTCTCCTGCACCTGTCTTTGTTATCGTGATGTGGTTTTTCCGCTGACCTGTATCAACATCCAGATGATTAGAGATGGACTGAGAGGATGGAGGGGCAGAGTGCTCATTTCTGTAGCTGTCTGTTACTATTAAGGCAGATGGTGTAAATGGAGGCAGAGCGAGACCAGATGCTGTGGTGTGAAATCAGGCGCTCACGCTGGGTCCTCCGCCATCTCGGAATGAACACCGGGGCGTTTTCAGATGGCCCGGGGGATCCTCCTTCATAACCCATTTCCCCCCCAGTTTGTGAATCTAAACGCTCTGTTCCCGCTGACACTGCTCTTTGAATCCTAATATGGATTTTCAGCTGAACAGGAAACTGATGGGATCTGTTTCCTCTTTTGGGTTTTAGGCTTGGCCTGGGAAACCATGCATATGAGCTCTCTGCAAAGCTGAGATACTGTTGTTGTGCTTTATATCTAATTGCTAATGTTTATTATGAGCACCAGGCAGATGATGTGCTCTCTGTAGAGACTCGCTGTTTAATTGTTTCAGCAATTTAGAAAACACTAAATGTTCCAAATGATTAGGAGCGAAAGATTGAATTGGTAAAGAAAAATCAGTTTGGATCCATTTCTTGTTCTTAATCTGTTCCATGGCATCCTTTGGATTCAGATTACAACAAGGTTCCCATTGGTCACAATGAATTTAATAAATCACAGCAGTGATTACATATGATAAGTATACTAAACAAACCTTTTACTAAATCACAACTAAAATCTGTAATTTTAATAAAAATTATATTCAAAAATATTTTTAAACATTCTAGAAAGTATAAAATCAGTGTTGGTTTATTTATTTATTTATTTATTTTAGTACTAATTTTTTTAAAAATATATTAAAACATTCCAGAGGGTTTAAAATCAGTTTATTTATTTTTTTATTTATTCATATGCATATTTATATGCATATTTATTTATAATATTAATTATTGGCATTTATTTCATACATTTAAATTTCATAAATGTATTAAAACATACTAGAGTATAAAATATTATTTGTTAATTTATACTTATAGAATTATTTTTATGCGTTTCATATATTTAAATTAATTTTTTTTAAACATTCTAGAGAATATAAATTCAAGTATTTAATTTAATATATATTTAAATTAATTTATTTATTGCATACATTTAAATTTAAAAAAATATTTAAAAAGTATAAATCACTTATTTATTTGTTTTATTAAATTATTATTTATTTATTTTTTTATTGATTTGTTTATTTTGCATGCTTTCACTCCTTATTTGTCACTGACCCAAGTGAAAATATTTAATCTCCATGTTTAGACCTAGATTCCCCAATGAGCATGCCCGGATTGAATCTGCAGATGGTTTTTGTGCATCTTCAGTGCTGATTTGGGGGGGGAAATCTGTGGAATAAATTTAAATATGGTCCAATATAATAATAAACAGAGCTTTTTGTGGGGTTTTGTTGATGCATTTCCCTTTTGGGTCTGTCAGTGAGGACAGCGACGTCAGTTCCAGAAAGGACCAATCCTCAAGTTATGCCTGAGTGGGTATGTGTTTGTGCGTTAGATGGGTCAAAGGCCATCTGTCCATATGATTCACTTATTTCCTGCTGGAATGAATTGCTAACAGCTGTTTTTTTTCTCCCCATCCCAGACAGAGGATGCATCTGTTTGATTCACACCATAAACTGTGGTTTGTGCCCATACGTTTAATTAAAGACACCTGTAGACATTTACTTAGCATTTTTGTGGTTAGAATTACTAACCACAAAATAATTAGAGTTTTGAATAAGAAATTAAAGGCTACATTTTTACTCTAGGTGGTTACCAGAGTGTTGCCCTGCAGTTGCAACTACGTTCTGACTCTGAGTAGGTTTTACTAGGTGTGTTGCTGTGTGGTTGCTAGGGTGGATTGTTGTCATCAAATCAATAAGCATGATGAGCAATAGTAACATTGATGCTTGCCTTCGCAAACACTACTAAAAATGATGAGAGAGAAGGGTTATTACAGAATATTTTAGATGCAAATGTTCATAGAGGTCACTAAAGTACAGATCACATCGTGCTTTAGTGACCTCTATGAACCATACTGAAATTCCCAGTCATCTGACTCATCTGATCCTCAGGTGATGTAGCCTATTTCCTGATTTTGTTGTTGTTGTTTTCTCTTTCATTTGTGTGCTGTTGAAAGATGAAGTTGGAATGGTACAGAAAGAACCCTATAAAAAAATCTAGTGATCTCACATGCTGCATTCCATTCAACTTGCAATGTCCAACTTCCTGCTTGGAAAAGTTCACTTGAACTCAGACTACAAAGTTGGACCAAAATCTTAAAAGCTGTCTTCAAGATGTGATTGTATGATGAACGTGGCCCGGGAATTGTATATGCGGTTTATGATAAAAACATTCATATGACTTGATGATGAAAAGAGAAATTTTGAAGAATTGTGCTTGTAATCCATGCAGTTGCAAAAATTGGAAACTGAGCTTTTTGGAATTAAAAAATAAAAAGACTCAGAAGTACCATTAAAGTATCATAAAATTCTTGCAAGCCATTTGTGTACTTTAGGCCGGCAGTAAACACATCTGTAAACACATTTTCCATCGTTCCTTATCTCCTTGATTCTTTTCATAGACCAGAAGACCTCTTAAATGAACATTAAGTGGAAGGAGCAGTTTAATGTTTGTAAGCTGTTGTTTTTTTTAAAAGTGATCATCAAGAGAAGAGGCATGTTAAAGGATTAGTTGACTTCAGAATTATTCCTGATAATTTACTCACCCTCATGTCATCCAAGATGTTTATGCCTTTCTTTCTTCAGTCAAAAGGAAATTAAGGTTTTCTCCATATAGCAGACTTCACTGGGGTCCAACGGTTGAAGGTCCAAATTGCAGTTTCAATGCAGCTTCAAAGGGCTCTACACCATCCCAGTCGAGGAATAAGGGTCTTGTCTAGCGATAATAATATATTGCATAATAAAAAATACAAATTTATGTACTTTTTAACCACAAATGCTTGTCTTGCACTAGCTCTGTGATGCGCTGTGCATTATGTAATCATGTTGGAAAGGTCACGCATGACGTAGGAGAAAAGTACCGATCCAGTGTCTACAAAGCGAATGTGCAAAGACTAGGTCAAACGCACAACGTAAACCAACGATATTGGATGATTTTTAAGTTGGAGGAGAAAATGAGATGGAGTTTAAATCCTTTTAAAAAAACATCCAATCACAGACCGACAAGACCATTGTCTGACTTGATTAAAATAGAAAACACTTGCTGCAAAACAGCCACTCAAGGAGTCTGGTCTTTCACAGCGTCTGATCAGTTTGATTTACAACTCAAGTGTGGTTTGCAACTCTGCATATCTGTCCGATCACTCAAAAAAACAACCAGGCATCTTTGTTACAGCTGTAATTTCTGCACCACAAGGGTCACCAAACAGAATTGTGAAGAAAGATTTCCTGAATACTCTCCACATTTTCCTTTGTTTGGACAAATAGTCCTGTGACTCCTGTCATATATATATATATATATATATATATATATATATATATATATATATATATATATATATATATATATATATATATATATATATATATAAAAATACACTCTTCAGCTTTAAGATGAAGAGTGTTTGCTCAAAGGCCAAAATTGACTGAGTCATAAGTCTTATATGAATAAAAAAATTGCCTTGTGATTTATTTTTCTCAGAGTAGATGTATGTGGAATTTCCCCTGTGCTCATGTTGATCATTACTTTCAGAAGGGTGGTCAATATTTCAGTTCAGAAATGTTTTAGAGAGCATTTGATCGGATGAAAACCTGTCATGCTAGATGAATTATTGATATTTTTGCTGTTTTTAAAGAAATTTATTATATCTTTTTCTCTCCGTTTATATGAACATACTAATGGGTTATAGGGCAATGTGAGGTACATGAGGCCATTTTTTTTTCATTTTTCTAAACGGTCAGATATATTTAGGGCTTAACGGCAGGGTGGGCGATTTGTTCCAGAAACATTTTTTGTTATGCTGGTTGAAAGTCTCCTAACATCCTGATAGCAATCACTAAGTTAAGTGGTCTAAATGTATTCATATGTATATATATATATATATATATATATATATATATATATATATATATATATATATATATGTATATATATATCGTCTGTGGAAGGCGTAGGATCGTAAAATGTTTCTCCAATTAAATTTGGTCCGAATGCAATGATACGATGTCCTACCTGCCTGTCAACTTACGTATTTTCATACCTCCGTGCACCAAAATAACAAGCTTATGTTGCATTCATACCATGGAAACCCTTGACATTATACTCTCAGCGTTTTGCGACTCGAATTTTTGTGTTTCAGTGGCAACACTATCAGTGCCGATACGAATCTGCAGCAGTCAGGTGGTCATTATCATTGTAATATTATGTGCTTTGAGACATGAGGTAGTTTAACGCAGTCTGTCGTGACGCTTTTTTTTTTGCTCCCTGCTGTACGCGTTCGTGTTTTAGAGGAGGCGTGGCTTTGGAGATGCTCTGAAGGGAGGGTGGGATCTTATGCTTTCAAAGCTAGCTCGCTATTGCTAGCCTCTCCGAAAATTGCCTACCCTACCTTTAACACTTACATTTGCTCTTTTTTTCAACAATTTTGATGTTTGGGCAATATCTCTTGCTCCAGCCTCAACTTTGGTGTATTTTGTTTGCTGAAAGTCCTTATTTATTGACTCCCCTTAGGCTCTGTTTTATCACTTCAGACCTGAACCATGGAACTTCACTTCAACTTTACATGTAAGATGAGAGAAAAACCATGCTTTTGATTTATCTGCAGTCTCTTTCATTATTTTTCTTCCAGGTCTGTTTATGTCAGCACCCTTTTAAGCATTTTCTGCAATTCTGGGTGGGCCAGGTTTCTTAAAACCACAAATATTTTCTCAGGAAAAGCTAAAAAAAAAATCCCCAAAAGGATGTGAAAGCTGCGACCACATCGACCTACTAAATCAGGCCGATCAGATATATCAGAGATCCACAGTTTGCTTTTGGGTAGTGCAGAACAGAAATATTTACTTTCTGTTTGACATGTGGTGGTAAGTTAAGAGCTCAGTGGTCTTTTGCAATGCAAATAAGCAGTAAAACTAATGCTGTGATATCTTGTCCGTAATTGTATTGATTTACATAGTAGCTAACGACAGAATTTTCCAGCAGCTATTGTTAGATTAATGATGATGCTGGTGGTGTGGCCAAGTTGAGAGAAAAGATGATTGTCAGCTTTTGGTATTTGGGTCAGAAATGTTAGTAAGGACCCGGGGGTCTCGGTGAATAGTGTTATTGTACACGTAATGGAATGTATTGCATGTTCTCCAAGCCCACTCATAGTCAACATACCATTATATTAGTCTCTTACGGAGACATATGGCTGATTGTGAAATACTTCAATTTTACAATTCATTTTTATTACCACAATGAGCATTTTAATGTCAGTACATTGAAGCGTGCATGTATTGCATGGCATTTTCATTTCCCAAACAGCTCAAAGGCAGGCTGTTTCATCAGTTTTGTAGTCCATCACTTATAGTTCATATTATCTCCTGTCAGGTCCTCATGCCATTTTTGATGGAGCTTTGTCTTCAGATGTGGGAAAAAAGTTAAATTCAAACAAATTTAATTAAACCATTGACATGTAAACTTTAAATATTTCTCAATTCATTTATTGGAATATTGATAATATTCACTCTTAATTTCATTATATTCATTATTATTCCCAAAATTGTGAACAGTAGTGTATGTAACATAATTCTGCAGTGCCCTTATCATCTTTCTTTCTTCCTCTCTGTGTCTCCTTCCTGTTTCTTCCTTCGCCCAAAGCCCATGACCTGCTCCGCTCAGAGTTAATGATGTCCCAGCTGTGAGGGTGGGGAGGTTCATCCGAGCGCACTGTGTTGGAAAAGCCCCCCGAGGTTGCCCCCAAACCCCTTACTCCCTTTCAAAAGCTGTGTAGGAAAGATGAGGATAGAATCGAGTGAGGTTGACTGCTCCGTTGAGGACCTTCCTAAAGGCTTGCCTCTGCTTTACTGTAAAACCCCAGTCATCCAGGCCCCTCATGGCCTTGCCTTGATCCAACACTGGAATCTTCTCAAATATTCTGGTATACTGTTCACTGAAACTATTT
Organism: Megalobrama amblycephala; assembly: GCF_018812025.1. Taxonomy (NCBI): domain Eukaryota; kingdom Metazoa; phylum Chordata; class Actinopteri; order Cypriniformes; family Xenocyprididae; genus Megalobrama; species Megalobrama amblycephala. The sequence continues at coordinate 26,480,027 of NC_063063.1, forward strand.
GCAGGTTTTTTTCTTTTTTTTCACTGAGATCTTGGAAATCACCTGGATTTTGAATTAGCGTACATTGTCAGGAAAAAAAGATATGGTGCTTGTCACTGGGGCAGTACCCTAAGGTACAAAGGTAAAAGGTACTAATATGTACTTTTAAAATACTAATATGTACCTTTTAAGGTACCAATATGCACCATTTAGGGGTAAATAAGGTACAAAGATGTACCTTTTCACTTTTGTACATTAGGGTACTGCCCCAGTGACAAGCACCGCACCTTTTTTTTCTGACAGTGTAGGTATTTTTTCATTGACATTTAATGGCTTGTGTTTCTGCAGTTTTATACATAATACTCTGACTTTCCCTCAGGCATATGACTCCATTTTATAATGTAAAATATGTAATTCTGTATCTCAAAGAGCATGAAAGTGTAAAATTGTAGGTTTCTGATCAAGAGGTTGATGTGTCACTCTTCAACGAGTGTAGTTCTCTCCCAGCTCCCAGCAGATGGGCGTCAGTGTGCTCCACACAGCTGTTCTCCACCTGCTGCGATCATCACATAGCTGAAGTTTGGCTCAGAACTTCCACGGAAAGCACATGCACCACTTAGCTCTACACAATATGGATGAATCCCAATTTGTATACTTTTACCAAGTATGTATTGGACTGGCAGTGACAAATACCTGTATTAAAACTAGGTATGTACCATAATAACATCTCGATACTTCATCAAAGAACTGTCTCAAACTTTTGGCAGTGTTGTATTGTGATACTGTGACAAATGATGAATGCTACACTTAGAAAAAAAGGTTCTATAGAATCTTGTTCTGCCAGGTGCTTCATATATGTAGAACTGTTTGGTAACACTTTACAATAAGGGTTCATCAGTTAACATTAATTAAGAATTAACAATACTTCTACAGCAATCATAGTTAAAGTTAATTTCAACATTTACTAATACACTATTAGACTAAAATCAAATGTTGTTTTTGTTAACATTAGTTAATGCACTGTGAACTACAGCAAAAAACAATGAACAGCTGGATTTTTATTAACTAACATTAACATAGATTAATACATACTGTAACAAATGTAATGCTCATTGTTGGGTTATCTTAGTTAATACATTAACTAATGTTAACAAATGAGACCTCATTGTAAAGTGTTACCAACTTTTTAAGGGTTTCCATCATGGGATCATTTTATGGATTTAGTTTAAACTGTGAATTCATTCATTTTGTTTTAATTCAGTATTATTACATTTTATGAATTAAGATTACTTTATCACTGGGGAAAAAAATAACCTGTTAAAGATGAAAGTATAATGCAATCATTTTTCCTTATATATATAACATTTTTGGCAGAACTCCATTGAATCTTTTTTCTAAGAGTGTAAATCTGAAGGGCCGTTCACGCTGACAACGTTTTGTAGAGACATATTTTTCATGACAGTTGGAGATTCTCAGCAACATGAGTGATGTTGACTGTTCCAAGTTAAACAGCTTGAAAGCTTGGCAACCTCTAGCGCTGTTGGTGTGAATGGGGCTTGAGTGTTTTTCCTAACCAGTCATGACAAGTTATGAGTGATGAGATATCTTGGTTTCTCTTTCTGGACAGTTGGGTAGCCCCGCCCACAGTGAAATCAAAAAATCTGCTCCACATGACTGCATGTTTAGCATCAAAAATGTTCTGATTAGCAGATTTGCTTTGTGTAGGCAGACAGTTTGCCTGTCACTGGAAACTTAAGCTGCATTTCCACCGAAATTACCTGGAACAATTTGTCCCAGGAACTTTTTTCCCCCAGACCTATTGGTAGCTGCGTTTCCATAGCAGTCTAAAGCACCATGAAGATAGATTAGATTAGATTTCGTCCTTTGCATATAAGCTTAATAAAGCCTGAATCTCATTGTCAGTCCATCAGTTGTATTTTTTAAAACTCCATTGTTGATTTGAATAGCAAAAAAAACTTTCACTGCACGCACCGCAACAGACTTTAAAGGTGCCCTAGAATCAGAATATGAATTTACCTCGGCATAGTTGAATAACAAGAGTTCAGTACATGGAAAAGACATACATTGAGTTTCAAACCCCATTGTTTCCTCCTTCTTATGTAAATCTCATTTGTTTAAAAGACTTCCGGAAAACACTCGGATCTCAACATAACACCGACTGTTACGTAACAGTCGGGATCATTAATATGTATGACCCCAATATTTGCATAATGCCAGCCCATTCGACGCATTAGACAAGGAAAGGCAGTATTAACGGCTGGATCTGTGCACAGACAAGGTAAGCAAGCAAGAACAACAGCAAAAAATGGCAGATGGAGCAATAATAACTGACATGATCCATGATATCATGATATTTTTAGTGATATTTGTAAATTGTCTTTCTAAATGTTTCATTAGCATGTTGCTAATATACTGTTAAATGTGGTTAAAGTTACCATTGTTTCTTACTGTATTCACGGAGACAAGAGCCGTCGTTATTTTCATTTTTAAACACTTGCAGTCTGTATAATTCATAAACACAATTTCATTCTTTATAAATCTCTCCAACAGTGTGTAATGTTAGCTTTAGCCACAGAGCATAGCCTCAAACTCACACAGAATCAAACGTAACCATCTAAATAAATACTTTACTCACATAATTCGAAGCATGCATACAGTATGCATGACGAACATCTTGTAAAGATCCATTTGAGGGTTATATTAGCTGTGTGAACTTTGTTTATGTAATGTATATATAGTCCAGAGCTCGTGGGGCAGAGGAAGCGCATCTCTTAAAGGGGCCGTGCTGAAAAAAATCAGTGCATAGTTAATGATGCCCCAAAATAGGCAGTTAAAAAAATTAATTAAAAAAAATCTATGGGGTATTTTGAGCTGAAACTTCACAGACACATTCAGGGGACACCTAGGACTTATATTACATCTTGTAAAAAAACAATCTAGGGCACCTTTAAAAAAACAATGGTTCAAATAAAATGTGTGGAGTCAACCAATCAAAATGCTGCGTGAACTCAACCAGTCAGCATGTTCAGTGCCCAAGTCCCACCCCCAAAAGTACTACCTCGTGGGCAGGTACTTTCTGAGGGGGAATTTTTTTTTACCTGGAACTTCATTTAGACCCTGATTCCTGCAGTCAAATGACACTGAGTACCACCCCAAATTTCCTAGTTCCTGGGGAAAGTTCCTGCGGTGGAAACGCGGCTTTAAGTTTTTGAAAGAAGTCTCGTATGCTTACCAAGACTGCATTTATTTGATCAAAAATACAGTAATATTATTACAATTTAAAATAACTGTTTTCTATTTCAATGTTTTAAAATGTAATTTCTTCCTGTGATTGTTGAGTTGATTTTTTTTTTTTAGAAGCCATTTTTCCAGTCTTCAGAGTCACATGATCCTTCAGAAATCATTCTGATATGCTGATTTAGTGCTCAGGAACAGTTTTTATTTATGCCTGATCTCTTGCAATGATGCACACTTTGAAAAATCCACTGGAAAAAGTACACAATCCGGTCATCCTTCACATACTATGCTTAACGTGCTGTGAGTCGAGACACACTAATGCTTATGTTCCATGCTATACTGTATATAGGACACATACTGTGGGAATTGGGATTCAGGCTCTTTCTTATTGTTAGCGTGGTCTCTGATGATAGTGTAGATACAGTATGCTGGTTTAACAGTTGCAATGTTGTCCTAAACCTGTTTGGCTCATCTCTCTCTCAGTCAAGCAAACAGTGTTTGAGCAAGAATCATGTTGGTACAGCTTACATTCTTACGTACTCTTGTCTTTCTGGAAATTGTTGGCCACTTTCCCTAGAAACCTGACCTAGGATCAGTCCTCTATTTCCTCTGTGAAAATATCCTGTCTAGGCTTGTTTAAAGGTCCCAAACTCCAGGATTATTTGACTCTTGTTTGCCTCAATATAGATCTCCCCTCAGGCAGCAAACTACTTGATTCTGCCCTGTTTGTTCCTCGAAGCTTAAAGGCTTTGTCTTTGGAACCTCATTTACGTCCAGTTTTACAGCCTGCCTATTCATGGGGATGGTGTGATTGGCATTTGAAAAGGGTGTTTTATCCAGGCCTGTAGCCAACTATGCTCAGGTTGAGCTGTATGTCAACGACCCCAAAGGGAAATTCGGTCTGTGAATGTAGTGTACACTTTATGCAAACAAGCCAAAGAACAACACAGAGCACTTTACCGAACTACTGAACTGAAATAACCCAGGTCTGTTTGTGTTGAAAGGTATGAAAAGTATTTGTACATGATAACAACTTGTGCCTGAGAACTGGTGTGGTTGATGTTAATGTGCCTGAATAATTTTGAAATTGGATCCATGCTGTTTCCAAACAGGTAACAAAGTCCATATAGCATTTAAGATGAAGAAAACTGCTGTAAGATTTTAACTGATGTTTGTTTGTATTATATACAGTATATCAGGTTTTATAAAGAAGGAATGCATTAATCAAACACGGCAGACTTCGGACAGCATATGGACACATTAAGCGTCAACTTCTATACAGTCTTTGTGAGAAAGGATGCTGAATGTGCATACAGTATATATGACACTGTCATCACATTCTGATTGAATAAGCCATGTTTCAGCAGTCATTTCCTTAAGGCTTCAATTAAACTTTATTATATCGAACAAGAGATGCTGAGCGCTTCATTCCTGGAGAAAGACAGCAGTGTTTTTGACCGAGAGGCGGTGGGTGGTTGTGAGTGAGGATGTGAAATTGCATTCACATGGGCTGCGTTGTGTCTTTTGTTCTCTGTCGTGGAGATTCCACGCCACTTTATTCCCATAATCCTCTGTTTGAACCCCTTTTATCCCTCCCTTGTGTCCTTCCCATTTTTTTCTTTCACATTATCCTCTCTACCCTCCTTACCAGCTCCTTACTTCTGCGTTTCCCCACCTCTTTACTGTCCTTTCTTCTTCCTCCATGGTTTTCCCCCTTTTCTCCCCACCCGTCCTTCTCTCGTCTGTCCTCTTTCTTTCTTTCTCTCAGATGTCTCTCTATATGCTTTATAAATGCTATAAGATGGATGGACTATAGAAATTAAATGATAAAAGTAAAGGAAAAACAAAAAGTGGAAGAGGGTGGTTGCTTTTTAAACACAGCAGAGTTGAAACATATAAAAATATTATGGAAGACCTGTAAGCAACATTTCCCTTATTTACATTCAGTCTTAAGCACAGAAAAGCATGCCGTTTTCTGAGGGGACTCATTGTCAGACCTCGCTCATACAGAGTCAACATGAAATGTCATTCGCAACCCATTTTCCATATATAATCTGTATTTCTGAGTGACACAGGATGTTCACTGAAAAATAAAACGTGGGCGGGACTTGATTTTATGAGTTGAGGTTGAAAAGAAAGAAGTTAATCAGTTTTTACAATTTGATAAAGCATTTGGACATTATGAATCATTCACAATAAGGATGTTTTTTGAGAAAGTAAATCAGTTAAAATTTTGTTTTCCAAATCATGCTGACTTTTTAAAGTGTCCCTATTATGCTTTTTCTGATGTTACCTTTCATGAAATATAGCTGTTTGTGAATGTAAACGGTCTGTAAAGTTTCAAAGATCAAAGTGCAGGATAAATTTAATTATCGTCTTCCAAAAGAAAGAACAAATTCTGAACTGTCTGAAACGAGTCGTCAGTAATTCCAGTCTAACTTCCTGCTCAAACCTCTGTAGGTTTGTAACAAATTTGCATAATGCCAGCCTATGGTCTTTATTGGCTGCCCATGAACAATGTCTACTTTGACCCGCCCTCAAACACTGTAGTTGTAGCTGAGGCCTGGCCGTTTTTTGTTTTTTTTTTTCATCTTTTCATGTTGACATGTCAAGAGAACGCTTTTTTTCTGTGCTGAGAATCCATTTTGCACGCACTTCAAAAGGATGAGGACTCGCGCTGGAATTGATATGGAAAAAACACCACTGTTACTGTTCCTATCACTGTGTATACAAGTGCTGAGCCTCCGGAGGTAAAATACAGATATGGTAATGGCCGTTTCCGACATGTACTGTAAGTGGTAGACCAGCCAAAACAAACTTTTGCTGTTTGACCAATCAGAGCAGAGCAGGCTCTGAGAAAGGAGACACTGTGAGAAAAAAGGTGATGCTGCAATGTACAGTGGGTACGGAAAGTATTCAGACCCCCTTAAATTTTTCACTCTTTGTTATATTGCAGCCATTTGCTAAAATCATTTAAGTTCTTTTTTTTCCTCATTAATGTACACACAGCACCCCATATTGACAGAAAAACACAGAATTGTTGACATTTTTGCAGATTTCTTAAAAAAGAAAAACTGAAATATCACATGGTCCTAAGTATTCAGACCCTTTGCTCAGTATTTAGTATTCAGCACCCTTTTGATCTAATACAGCCATGAGTCTTTTTGGGAAAGATGCAACAAGTTTTTCAGACCTGGATTTGGGGATCCTCTGCCATTCCTCCTTGCAGATCCTCTCCAGTTCTGTCAGGTTGATGGTAAACGTTGGTGGACAGCCATTTTTAGGTCTCTCCAGAGATGCTCAATTGGGTTTAAGTCAGGGCTCTGGCTGGGCCATTCAAGAACAGTCACGGAGTTGTTGTGAAGCCACTCCTTTCGTTATTTTAGCTGTGTGCTTAGGGTCATTGTCTTGTTGGAAGGTAAACCTTCGGCCCAGTCTGAGGTCCTGAGCACTCTGGAGAAGGTTTTCGTCCAGGATATCCCTGTACTTGGCCGCATTCATCTTTCCCTCGATTGCAACCAGTCGTCCTGTCCCTGCAGCTGAAAAACACCCCCACAGCATGATGCTGCCACCACGATGCTTCACTGTTGGGACTGTATTGGACAGGTGATGAGCAGTGCCTGGTTTTCTCCACACATACTGTTTAGAATTAAGGCCAAAAACTTCTATATTGGTCTCATAAGACCAGAGAATCTTATTTCTCACCATCTTGGCAAACTCCATGCAGGCTTTCATGTGTCTTGCACTGAGGAGAGGCTTCCGTCGGGCCACTCTGCCATAAAGCCCCGACTGGTGGAGGGCTGCAGTGATGGTTGACTTTCTACAACTTTCTCCCATCTCCCGACTGCATCTCTGGAGCTCAGCCACAGTGATCTTTGGGTTCTTCTTTACCTCTCTCACCAAGGCTCTTCTCCCCCGATAGCTCAGTTTGGCCGGATGGCAAGCTCTAGGAAGGGCTCTGGTCGTCCCAAACGTCTTCCATTTAAAGATTATGGAGGCCACTGTGCTCTTAGGAACCTTAAGTGCAGCAGAAATTTGTTTGTAACCTTGGCCAGATCTGTGCCTTGCCACAATTCTGTCTCTGAGCTCTTCAGGCAGTTCCTTTGATCTCATGATTCTCATTTGCTCTGACATGCACAGTGAGCTGTAAGGTCTTATATAGACAGGTGTGTGGCTTTCCTAATCAAGTCTAATCAGTATAATCAAACACAGCTGAACTCAAATGAAGGTGTAGAACCATCTCAAGGATGATCAGAAGAAATGGACAGCACCTGAGTTAAATATATGAGTGTCACAGCAAAGGGTTTGAATACTTAGGACCATGTGATATTTCAGTTTTTCTTTTTTAATAAATCTGCAAAAATGTCAACAATTCTGTGTTTTTCTGTCAATATGGGGTGCTGTGTGTACATTAATAAGGGAAAAAAAATGAACTTAAAGGGATAGTTCACCCAAAAATGAAAATTCTATCATCATTTACTCTCCCTCAAGTTGTTCCAAACCTGTATAATTTTCTTTGTTCTGCTGAACACAAAGGAAGATATTTTGAAGAAAGTTTGTAACCAGGCCACTTTGGGGCACCATTGACTTCCATAGTAGGAAAAAAAACTACTATGGCAGTCAATGGTGCCCCAGAACAGTTCAGTTTAACACATTCTTCAAAATATCTTCCTTTGTGTTCAACAGAACAAAGAAAATTATACAGGTTTGGAACAACTTGAGGGAGAGTAAATGATGACAGAATTTTCATTTTTGGGTGAACTATCCTTTTAAATGATTTTAGCAAATGGCTGCAATATAACAAAGAGCGAAAAATTTAAGGGGGGTCTGAATACTTTCCGTACCCACTGTATATTATGAGAAAATTAAAGTGTTTTTGACCTTGGATGCATGCAAACCTATTGTAGCAGACCTCCAAAACAAAGTTAAAAATAGCATAAAAGGGGTACTTTATTACTAGGAGCATTTCCACAGTTATGGAATATGAGGGAATTTTAAAATTCTGATTTCCACATAGAGGGTATGCATGTGACATCACCGTCGGCTGTTGTGACTGCATCCACTGAGTGGCAAAAAGACTAAGTGGCAGGCAGCATTGATTTTCATTGTGAATGACACGAAAAACACACAAAACACATCCAAATGGGAAAGAGCTTTGATTTGATTTGACAAGAAATCTGAGGTATATTTTTACAGACTGACGAAAGCTACAGAAAAGAGAAGCAATTGGATCGATCGCTGCAATTCACAGAAACATACTGGTCTCCAGGCAGTGAAAAGTTGATTTACAGTTGTAATTTTGTGTCAATATGTTGAATTTTGCGGTAAAATCATACCCTATATATATATATATATATATATATATATATATATATATATATATATATATATATATATATATATATATATATATATATATATATATATATATATATATATATATAATTAAATTGTATTGTTATATATTGTGTTAACAACTCATCAATTAAATGTTTACCATCTTACATTCTGCATAACTGGGTGTTTTTTTTTTTTAATTAACTCTGACAAAAAAATAGGCCGTTTTAGGGCTGGACGAATATATATAACATTGATATAAGTGATCACCTGAAATTAGACATAACTATTTAGTATTTATAAAGCGTTCACAGGCAAATTTGTCGAAATTATAAATGTCAGGAAACACAATTCCTATCTGCATGTCAATAACCATGTATTACTGGATCTTTGGTGAGTTGTAAGGAACACTATCAAGTCCAACCTTTAGTTTAATAGTTTGTTTTATTTGTGTTTTACTCATGTTTACACGGTTTTCCCTATTAAATCCAGTCATGCAGCAGGCTCTTTTGCCACTTAGTCCGGCTGCGGGGGCGTGTTCCAGCGGGAAAGGGACATCAATGCATACCCTCTATATGTCATAGCAATGAGTATAAACTTGAAAATTCACAGACATTTTTTATATTTTTATTTAGCTCTAAAATATTGACTAGAAATTGAGAGTCCAGTCTTAAAAATTACTTTAAAAATCCAGTTATCACAAACAGATAGAAGTGCCATGTAAATTCATTGGTGAAAAGGTGTGGGAACCCTGTGCTGTAATCCTGTGGACATTTGTAAGAATCAGCGGCGGCTAATTGAAAAACAGCTCTCAGTCTTGTTGTGTCCCGTCTGTTTGTGTGTTTGAATGACAAGGGAATATGGGTGGGTGGAAATGACTTAGTGAAGAAGTGTGGGAGTGTGTAAATAATTCCTCTTTGCTTTATTTCCATAGAGGATAATGCAGGTGTTCCATTATTCATGTCTGCCTGGTATTAATGCACACTCTCTGTGTGTGCGTGTACATTGTATTTGTTTGACTGTTATAATTACACACTCACTTTTGCTGTACGAGTGTGCTGTAAGGCCAGATAAGGCTGCAACACGGTGGTGTTTATGCATTTTTGGAGTGTATTCCAAATGTATTCTGAAGCAATTCATTGTGTTTATAATAATGGCTCTGAATCTTTATTGCATGATTTATCTTCCTTCTCTGTCCGTATCTCTCTTGCGCAAACACATGCAATGTTTTTCTCTCCACTGCCTATCCTTCTTGTTTACACTCTTTGCATCATTTTGTGGGATTCAGTTGTCCATTTCTTTACCTGTATATCTTGTGTAGGGCATATATTATGTAATGGGAGAGATGTGTCAAACAGTATCTTACTGCACTTTAATAAATATATTGGCTTGGCCAATAGTGGCAGGACTGCTTTGTTATTCAAACAAGGATTAATGTGAAAATATAGAGCAGGATGTGTCTGACAAGCCAAGATGTGGAAGAACTTGTCTTGGAACTATTCATTTTTATAGTATTTGTTCTATTGTTTTGATTCTTACATAATGTGAAGCTGCTTTTTTACTCATGCCAGACATAATCATTTGTTACACACTCAAAAAAATGATTTTTTGATGCTGTTCACTTTATGTAAACAACTTATTTTGATTCAACACCATTGTATTAGGTTTCTGGTTCAAATTTAATTGCTTCATGTTAATTTGACTTAAAACAATTACTTTTTGACTTAACTTGATGTTTTCATATTAAAATAACATGTTTCAATCAAGTAAACTCAACCAGGACTCAATCAAACAAGACTTTCACAACCCATCATGCTTTGCAAAGGGGCTGATCTAGGAGTGTAAATGTTGAAATAAAGTGTTATTTTAAGGAGTTTTTAGCAACATGAGAAAATGGAGAGACTTTTTAATGTTTACTGTTCTATTATGTTGGTATTTAAAAGTTTCTGTTATGTTAATAGTTTTGGGGTTACCATCGTGGTGAAGTGTAGAACATGTGCTTGGGTTGAGGACCTGCTAACAACAATTAAAGTTGTTTTAATAATAAAAACAACTGTTTTGGGCATGCCATAAAGGGAATATACCCACCTTCTGGGTAACGCCTAACAAAAAGAGACTTTGCAGAGTGAAGATTTTGTAAAAGTTGTGAAAATGGTTCTTGAATGTGTCCAATGTGTCTTGAATGCTAAAATTTAGTTAACTTTGTGTGCAAATTTTATTTCAACAAACAGAAAAATTAAGTAGTTTGTACAAAGACTAGTCTTGTTAGATCTACGTAATAAAATTATGCAAAAGAATTCATTATATTTTTTAAGTAAATCAAGCATATAATTTTTATCAGTGCAGCTAATTTTATCTTTTGGTCTGCATCCATCAGGCTCCAGTAAAAAAACAAAAAAATAAATTAATATATATTTTTTTAATTAAACAAAAATAAATTAAATTAAATTCAAATTCAAATATATATAATTAAATAAAATAAAATAATTCACTGAGTTATATAAAAATACACATGTCTATTTCATTAAATTTTTAGTTGAATTTTCTGCCAAAATACCTATTTTATGATTTATTGATGTACTGTTAATGTTGCCTTGATATAGGATTTTGCTAATACCACCCATTATTAATCTCTTTTCCCTGTCAAACAGAACAAGTTTCTCGTAGTTCACTAAGATCACAGGATTTAGTCAGGGTAATTCCAGTCATGTATCACACGCTGCTTCATTAAAATAGTCAATGATAATTCCTCTTTTCACTTTGTCCCAGGACTTAACTACAAGGGCAGAGAGGACCTGGAGGTTGCCATGGTGATGTTTATTTATGTGTGAGCTTTTTTTTCACCCCGTCTCTGGCCAAAAGCTGGCCAAAAGCAGTAAACATAATGCCAGTCTTTCTCCTCTTATTTCCACACCAACTGCTTCCCTTGCTGATACTCACTCACTCACTCACTCACTCACTCACTCACTCACACACTCTCTCTCTCTCTCTCTCTCTCTCTCTCTCTCTCTCTCTCTCATCACCACTCTTCAGTGAGAATGAAAACACGCGCTCGTTCCCTAAAATGTGCCCCATCCCCTCCCATAAGACCCCCCTGTGGCAGTCTGTGTGCCTCCTCCCCCCATTTCCTCATCACAGTACCTTCATCAACCCCTATTTACCCTTCACAAAGGCCTGATGGGGAATTCACCATCCTCAAAGGTGGAGGAGGGGTTTACACAGACTCATCTTTTTTCAGACAATATGACTGAAATGAGACACTGGGTTTCATGTTTAGTGGACTATTACAGTACCATTCCGTACAGTACCAGTACAACCAAACAGACCTCACCCCCCATTTACTACCATAGGGCGGAGACAAGATATTTTCCTTTTGTGTTCAGCAGAACAAAAAAAAAAAAATTGATACAGGTTTGGAATTATTTGACGGGGAGTAAATGATGACAGAATTTTAATTTTTGGGTGAACTATCCCTTTAAAACATTAAAAAATAGTCTTATGATATTATTAAACAGAAAAAAATATGAAATAACTGGCTTACCTATACATTTCACTGCTGAAGCCGTTGCCATTTTGAGTTTTTCTGGTAGATGCTGCAGCGGTCAGGTGGTAGAAGTCAGAGAAAAATCAAAGTTTACAAGGTGTAATTAAAAGTTCTACAAGGATGTAAACGCTTTTTATAAACTGTAATCTTGTAATTACGGTAATGTTCACAGGTGTTATATAATCTCAAATGAAATTATATTACAACATAATTCTTTATCTTGTCTGTTGTGATTTCTAACTATAGTTTCTCTCACACAGTGAATGAATGCAGAATTGTGGGTAGATTGGTTGGCTTATTAGTCTTAGCGTTAATAGATGGTAGTGAAGCAGATGGCTTAGGATGTCCCACCACCCACTGGATGAAAGAGACAGTGTTGAATGTAACCGAGAGAGACAGACAATGCAAGAAACAGGGATGGTGATGCAGCAAATATAGACTCTGGGCTGCTTGCTATAGCTGTCCTACTTTCTCCATCCCCTTCAGAGCTGAGAGGAGGATGGGATACGACATGGTGTGTGTATATGAGTGTGGCTTTGTTGAATAATTGTACTGCCCCATCGGTTGTCATATTTATCCCCGGTCACTGCTTAAAATCCTTAGATTCCTGTCTGGGTGAAGGTTTTCAACCCAGTTAAGACCATTTTCAATGCCAAAAATGAGATCATTCTCCTTTAACGGTGGTGTGTATGTGGTACTAAGCATTGGCAGAGCAACATGCTACCTTGTGCCCCCATTAAAGACTGTGGGACTAAAATAGCTCCGGATCTATCAACTGGAACTCTAAGATATATGATAGTTTGTTACAACTGGAAAAGACCTCTGTGTTATCATTGTCTGTGTTCGGAAAAAATCTCAGGAGGTCATGACTTCATTCTTCATTAACAAGAAACTTGCATTGGCAGACAAGGTCATAGGACAGTTAGTACAAATGGAAACTTTAAATATAGCCAAATGTTAAAGCTGCATCTGAGATTTTCATGTTTGTACTGTGCGTGTTAAGATTGTATTGGGATTCTATTTTATTAATGTTTTTAAAGGGCCATATTCTGCACCTATAACTTTTATACACTTTTGTATCTTTTATACATATAACTTTTCCCCCCTTTGAAGTAAAGCTCCAAGGTAAGTCAAGGGTAGGTTTATCACAGAAAATTGTATGTCTACTCTTTAAACAACTGAAACTGGTGAAACTGGAACACTATGGCAACAGCTTGCTTATCTGTTCGCGACGGCATTTTGCTTTGAGGGGGGCTTGGGTGGAACTGACAGAAGGGTAGTTTTTTTTTTTTTTCAACTTTTCCCCTCCGTTTGGCCTAAAACACTATACTCATGGACACCTAGTTTAAAAATGTTGACTAAAAACACTGAGGTTTTTTCTGATTTTCCGTCACAGCCTTCTCTCCGTTTTTACGGTTGTTTGCAGCCTTTAGCCGCTGCTTACAATGCACTGGATCCTTCACTGGAAACCGAAAGTAACTCACTCCCACTATTAGGGCTGGACGATTAATCGAAAAGTAACCGAAACCGAAATTCAGAACCTCTAACCGACGTAATTTTCCCATGTCGGTTATTTCGGTTTTTTTAATCCTGTTAATACTTTACCCTTAAAAACATTACCACGTGTGTAGCCACATGACTCCACCCCGTCCAGTCAGTGGCATAAAAGCAAAACACGGAGTTGAACGCCGGTTCAACACATAGTGATGGCGCGTGAGCGGTGAGCCTTGCGTCTTCACTAAACTTTGTCAGTTGTATTTGTTTTAAGGTTTGTACATTCAAGCGATTAGACGATCGGATGTATTATTATTCCGAGCTACCGCGCTGCGCAGCTGCAGTGTGGCACAAACACTCATACAAACAGTAGCTGCTAAAACTAAAGTCGCGCGCACAGAGAGGAACGCAGAAACTAGTCAGCGCTGCCAGTGATTATCACTAAAGTAGTTTAGAAACTCAAAACGCTTATAGCTTAGTGTCACTTATTTTGGAGTAACCATTTACAACCCACAGTACAGAGACGGTATGACTAATTCACACGCATCCTTGTACTGGTACTGGCTAAATTTATCTTTATCAAAAAGGAAATCTAACTCCCGCTATACAATTTACTGCTGAAATTGAGCTGTTATGTCTAGCATCTCTTTAAATAGGAAAAAATATCACCTTTAATAGTCAGTCATATTTACAGAAAACCTTGTCAGTGAACTATGAGGGCAAAAAACAAACAAACAAACAAACAAAATAATCGTTCATTAATCGTAATCGAGGTGAAATGTTCAATTAATCGAGGTTTTGATTTTAGGCCATAATCGTCCAGCCCTACCCACTATACATTTACTCTTTGAATTCTTGCACCCGGGAACAATACAAGTCGATACCATTATTACTAAAAGTTTGCTATGAAGTATTTCCTACTAAAGTTTGCTGCCTTTAGCTGCTGCTTACAATGCGTTGGATCCTTCACTGGAAACCAAAAAGGCTAACTCCCGCTATACATTTACTCTTTGAATTCTAGCACTCAGGAACAATACAAGTCGACACTAGGGATGGGCATTTTTCCAAAATATTGTATTAGAATATTTGGGCTCGTAAAAAACGAATATTCGAATATTCGTTTATTTAAATGAGGTTAAACGAGAAGGACGTTACCGTTTTATATTCATCAAGATTTTGTAAACATTTCTGAACAAGCTTACGATTAGGCAGTATACACAACAAGCTTACATTATATCTTAAGGTTTTCTTTTAGTTCAAAGCATTAAACAATATGTGTAAACAGAAAATATTAAGAACAAAAGCATTTAATCTCAAGCAGCGTGAGCGGGAAAAATACTAATAAAGCAGACAGCGCCAGTTATTATACAAAACGTACATAATACACTCGAGTCAGTATATGGTTATCGTGTTCATATTGTTTCACATGTTCACGTTGAGAAAAACAATAATATCCACATGCTCGGGTGAGAAAACGAGCTGCGCTGACAGACGTTGCAGAGACACAAAGATAATAATACATAACTGTGTGCTAAGCCAAGTTTCTAACAGCAGCACTTTGTTTTGTGTTCATAAATATATCTCCCTCGACGAAACTTAAAGGAAGCATAATCATGCAAAATCATTTTGCTATCAGATAAGTTATCATCTTGGCTCACTCGAGGATAACTTACAGCTGTGCTTACCTGTCGTGAATGCAGTGATGGACAGCTGTCTTTCCTCACTCGATGGGTATTTAGATTTCATGTGCTTTCTCATTATGGTGTTGATATTATGATAACTCGGTTTCATTAATTAATTTGATCAAACGTAATTCCATTTTGTAAGATCGTTTTCATCCAAGTAATTCCAAACTTTGCGAGGCAACATTGTTTCGATCATATAAAATAAACTTGTTAAACACGCTCCACAGCGCCACCTGGTGCATTTAGTTATAACTGCGAGTTTTAGTGCTTAGGATTTATCATGGATTCACTGGATTTACGGCCAGGAAAGCAACATAGTAAAATTCGAATAGTATTTTTATTTTTCGAATATTAATTACAAAACGAATATTCGAATATTCGACTATTTGTGCACATCCCTAGTCGACACCATTATGACTAAAAGTTTGCTAAGAAATTATGCTTGAATTGAAAGACATAATAAAGTATATATTTAAAAAAAAAGTTTGCTAAGAAGTATTTCCTACTAAAGCAAGGCGGTAATTGACTGGTATCCATAGCAGACTGATGGGACTGGCCTTGGATGGCAACATGCCCAGTGCATTATGGGTGTTGAAGTTTTCAACCCTACCTGTTTGGCAAAAGGGAAGATGACAGCCTTTTTGCTGTTTTTTTTTTTTTTTTTTTCTAGTTTAAAAGGGTATTTCATATTCCATTTTACTTGCATAATCAGACGCATTTCACAGTGAAACAGGGAAATCAATGAGGAAAAAATGTTGGACAGGGATTGATTTTATCCATTAGGAGTTAATTGGATCATGAAAAAATTGTTCTAATAATTCGTAACCCATTTTGTTTTTCTAAAAAATAAAAAAGTCAACAGTACAACATGTTGCACATAAAAAAAAAAAAAAAAAAAAAAGAAAATCAACAGCATCCATAACCCATTTTACTTGCATAATCTGACTTATTTCACAATGAAATAATGATGAATAAGGAAAAAATGTTGGACTGGGTTTGATTTGTTGTCCATTAGTAGTTGATTGGATCATGAAAAAAATGCATGTATAAATTGTACACAGAAAAACATGCATCAGGACATGGAGTTAATTTGAATTTCATGTTAACTTTAAGCATTGTAAACTGAATATGCATTTTTATTTAAATATGGTTGGTCATTTGTTAGAGTACTCATAATTCAGATAGCATAGCAGTGACGCTTTCTGAACAACTCTGAGAATTTTGTTTCCATATGTTGACTGATAAGGGAGCTTTGTGTTATAAATGGCATATTTTCATTTCAAAAGAAGAATAAGTTTTCCTCATATGTCTCTTTTAACAAAGAAACTCATATCTCATGTTTTTCTCTGTTTCAGTCGCTCATCTTCCTGGGCTGTGTAGCAGCAGCTGGGCTCGGTGTGAATCTGCTGTGCCTGGCCATCTACCTGAGCTGCCTGTGCTGCTGTCGGAAGGATGAGGAGGAAGAGGAAAGTAAGAAATCCAACTCCTGCTGTGTCACTTGGGCTGCTGTTGCTGCCGGACTCATCTGCTGGTACGCATCACCCACTGTTCTCACACTGAGAGGATAAACCTGCTCAAGATGCAGGCAGCATAGTTAAGCACTCAAGTGTGTGTAAAAAAAAAAAATATATATATATGGGAGAATGATGTGGTTATATGTTCATCGTGGTTATTTCAAACTTTCTGTCTCTGGCGTGGTTGAGCAGAATTTAAAATGGAAGATGATCTTTGTTGTCATCTGTCACACAATTTGAAATGAGTAATGAATCAACATGGCAAATACTAGCAAAATCCCCTTTGGCAAATTAGCTAATAACTTCTGGCTGACATATCTTCCTCATTATGTTCCCACCTCCTTTTATTTATTTTTTTTCATTTTCCTTTGTGTCTCTTCCATCCATTGTTCTCTCTTTCTCTTTCTGAATCTCGCTGTCTCTAGCAAACATGCTTATTTGCTCCTGAAATGCAGAGCGCAGATAAAGAGTCTTGTCATTTTAAAGCCCTGTGTCTGGGTGAACAAATCAACCATTGAGTGTATAATCTGTAGCAAAAAGGAAGTAGATGTCTGAGAACACTAATGGATGAGACAGATTAAAATGATAAATTATGTGAAAAAGGCCTCATTTTGGTGACAAATAATAATAATCAAATTGTCCTTTCAGTTCATTGTGCCATGAAAACACTCTGTAATTTTCTCCAAAGTTCTTCCACATTCCAAAAACATAATTTTTAAAACCAAGTTGCATATTTAATATTCAGTTAAACTTTTAAACCAAGTTGCATATTTAATAAAAAGTTCACTTGTTGCTGTTGTTGTTGTTGTTGTTGAAAGAAACTTATTTTTAAATAAATTAAATTTATTCAGCAAGGAAAATTAAGTTGATAAAGTGACAGTATAAAGGCATTTATAATTTTACAAAAGATTTTAATTTCAAATAAATGCTATTCTTTTGAACATTTATGCATTAAAGAACCCTGAAAAAATGTATCATGGTTTCCCTAAAAATATTAAGCAGCAAAACTTATTTCAAAATTGATAATAATGTTTCTTGAGCACCAAATCAGCATATTAGAAGGATTTCTAAAGGATCATGTGACACTGAAGACTGTGATGCCATTGTGGGAATAAATTACACTTTAAAAAAATTTTAAATAAAAAACGGTTATTTTACATTGTAATAATATTTCACAGAATGGCTCTTTTTACTGTTTTTTTTTATTAAATAAATGCAGCCTTGGTGAGCATAAGAGACTTCGTAACTCAAACTTTTGTAGGTGTAGGGTGTAAAATTAGTACATTTTATAAATAAAACTAAATTACTGAATTAAGGTGCTAAAAACTATTTTGGTCCAAAAATATGTATGATATGACCCTTTTAAAATTGTGGGAGTGAGAAAGACAGGAGAGGTTCAAATAACAGCTCTATTTTATTGGCTGTAGAAATTTAACAGAGCACCAAAAGAGCCTGTTTCTCTCTCTCTCCCTCTCTCACTCTCATTTGCTCTCAGTTTCTTTCTCAGAGGTTTAGTGGTCTCAGCTGTCAAGTTTATTCTCTTGCTCTATAAAAACGATGGTTCACTGGGTCACTTTGGGTAGCGCTGCTCTGCTCGGATGCAGAGAGCAGTCTACATTCCTGTCTAAACACCATACCGCTGACCGGCGATAGAAACACTCCAGTTTTGTTTCAGGCTACATTGTCCATCAGGTCTGAGTTGGAGGAGGGGTTGTGGGAACACTCAGAGTTTGACTAGCATTTAGGACTTTAACAGGGGGTTGAATAGCCTTGGACATACCGAGACGGCCCTTTGACTTCTGCTCAGACACTGTGCAGTTTTCTGCCTCTGTCATCCATTAAGAACGAGTGGCATTTACTTCTGCACAGCTTCGGTTCTTAGTGACCATGGCTGTTAAGCTCCAAAAAGGATGAAAAAAAAAAAAAAAACAACAACAGCATAAAAGAACTGAGAAAGGAGTCAGTATGACTTAGCCATATAATAGATATGTTATAATGAACAGAACCTGGAATATAGGTTGGTACTGAAAAACTCCTCTGTTTCAGCTCTTATTTTGGCAAAGGAAAGATTATCAGTGGCACAAAGCTATCTTATGACTTCAGAAGACTTGAAATGTATGGATCACTTATTGCTTTATTTTAGGGGTTTTCGAGCTTTTTAAAGGTCCCGTTCTTCGTGATCCCATGTTTCAAACTTTAGTTAGTGTGTAATGTTGTTGTTAGAGTATAAATAAAATCTTTAAAATTGTAAAACTCAAAGTTCAATGCCAAGCGAGATATTTTATTTAACAGAAGTCGCCTACATCGAACGGCCAGTTTGGACTACATCCCTCTACTTCCTTCTTTAATGACGTCACTAAAACAGTTTTTTGACTAACCTCCGCCCACAGGAATACACAAGAGTTGCGTTTGTAGAGTGTGTTTGTCGCCATGTCGTCGAAACGCTGTTATTTTCATCCCGCAGTCCAATCACCGGGTCTGATTCCGGCTCAAATTGATAGGGTAAAATTAAAGACATGTTTACAATAACACTGAGCGCGTGCATCTCCACGTTATGGTAAGAGGCGTGACCTTTCCGGGCAAGATGCGCTAAACTGCTGTCGAATCACAACACAGGAACCGCTGGCACAATCAGAACTCGTTACATATTTCTGAAGGAGGGACTTCATAGAACAAGGAAGTCATCAGCCCGTTTTTATGACAGTGGAAACAGCGGTATACAGATAAGTAAATTATGTGAAAAATACTGTGTTTTTTTACACGCGAAACATGAACACGTTATATTGCACACTATAAACACAATCAAAGCTTCAAAAAAACACAAAAAACGGGACCTTTAATGACATGAACCCCTAAATGTTATAACCTTTTTGCGAGGGAACATCTTTATATATATTTCATGCATACATATTTCATGTATGAATAAAGAGGAATGGAGCATAATATCATAAAGACATGTTTTCAACATTAAATAATTGGCTTTTATTGTATTAAAAGCAAAGCAAATTATTCATAGTATTGAAGTAGTGATGTTTTTGTGGCATACATCTGAGTAAAATGAAGGGCAGTGCCTTGGTTCAATCCACACAATGTTGTTTGGATGAGGCAGATCTGAATGTAAGCTAGTCGAATGTAAGAAAGGAGTGCTTTAAAGCAGACAAAATGATTGGAGACAATTGGCATACCAAAGAGAAGTCTGTCGTTACACTGTTACTGTTTGATTAAAAAAATACACATGCAAAAATAAAACATGCATTGATGAATCATTCATCCATAAGATTGGTGCCTAAAGTCTTTCCTATTTTATTTTATGGAGTGACAAGGGTGAGTAAGTAATGACAATGTACATTTTTGAATGAACTATGCCTTTAAGAAAGTAACTAGAGTCAGTTATGGTTTCATATTGTGGTCAGCAAAAATGGATATCTTTGCAGACAGCCGCATTCACAGTCTTTCAAGGTCTTAACTCTTGGGAGCTTCACTACACACAGAGCTTTCTTAAAGGAAATAGTTGTTACTTTGACATGCTAATAGCAGAAGGGGAGTTTTTTAATCTAACTCAACACTCCAGTCTCCCAACAGGCACTATCCCAGCTGTTACATCATCCCACCACTGCTGGAGAAATGCTGAGCCCTAAAGTGCTCGATTGAATTAGTTTGTGTTGTGTATGAGTGTGTGTATAAATGTGTGTATGTTTATGAGGGCTCCATCTTCTCTCTTAATCCCATGACACTCATCTGTGTTGATATTATTAAGTTAGCATTACGACTGGCGGTATTCTGAAACCTTCTGTGGTGAAACAAAGCCCACTGTTGGGTTAAATGCAGAAGCGTGGTCAGAGTTTAACATGAGGAATTTATTCTGGATGTCACAGCTAAGGAGAACATCCTCTTAGGTGATGATGCGGAATTTATTTTGCATGCTTTGGATTGGGGGTGGGTGACCAAAATCTTATGTCATTGTGTGTAGTATTGTCAAAATTTCAGACCATTTTGAGTGCTGTTGAGTGGATTCTTAGACGCCTCTGATTGGTCATTGTGTTCACGTGCTCAACAGATATGTCTACAATGATCAACGCAAAAACATGTTGTAAATAGACATCTTTGACGAGCGCTTACACGGATACAAATGCTCCCGTGTGTATCTGTGTAAACATTCAGTGAAGAGCTTCAAAGATGTCTATTTACAGCAAGTTTTTGAAGCGTTGATCATTGTAGCCAGTCACAGACATATCTGTTGAGCATGTGAACACAATGGCCAATCAGAGGCGTTTAAGAATCTGCTCAACGGCGGTCAAAATGCTTGGAGGAAAGGCTGGTATTGTCACATTGTTCAAATTTGACAACAAGAATCAAACTCTTCCAGGCCTCAGCTACTACAGTGTTTGAGGGCGGGTCGAAGTAGACTTTGTTCGCAGGCAGCCAATGAAGACCATAGGCTGGAATTATGAAAATTTGTTACATTGTTGCATATGTAACAGGAAGTGAGACTGAAATTATTGACTACTTGTTTCAGCAGTTAAGAATTTATTTTTTAGGAGACAATAATCATTTGTTGTGCACTTTTGATCTTTAAAACTTTGTATACATTTTACATCCACAAACAAATTATTACACACTGCATAAAAGGTAATATTCAAAAAAGCATAATAGGGGCACTTCGAGAAAAAAAAAAAAAAAAAAAAAAAAAACGTATTGACTCCCAACTTTTAAATGGTAGTGCACACATGAATTAGTCTTGCATACTTTTATATTTGGGGTGGATAACCAAAAACATATAAAAAGTTTTTAGATAAATTATTATATTTTCGTAAGTTTTTCCTGTGATATTTCATGTATAAATCTGTATTTATATAATTACATTTCAATGTAAAATTGCTTAATTTTATTCACCCGACAAACTCATTGTAAATGTATATTATAAATATTTAAAATATCAACCGGCCCTAATATATTGTAGCCTCATGAAATTGTCTTAGTTTGGTGATGTTATGGATTCTCGAAACTTTCACCATTGTCGCCTTTCTGACATTGTTGGTATCCGATAGGTTTATTATTCTGTGAAGGCTGTCTTGTGGGTTTGTTTTCTGTATACAGTCATCTTTGGAAACTTTTCCTTCTATTATTTATGTCTTTGCTAAAACTGGCAGGATGTCTCGGCAAGACTGACTTCATCTACATTAAACGTTAATGTGGTTTGTAGCAGAAGTGTTTCTGCAGTGTCCAGAAGTAAATTATAGGGTTAGTTGGATGGATGGGTGAACAAGTAGATAAAAGTAGGTGGGCATTTAATATAAAACCTTCAAGTCAGCTATCTACTTAATGACTTTATGGCTCCAAATCAATTTTCTGTCTCAGTGAGAGTCATCAGTGTGACATGATGGAGCTCTTTAGGGGTCCTAGATTGCTCTCAGATAAGATGATAGGTTTCAGAATTCAGAATTATTCACTAATTCTATTTTGGATTTGGTTTGATATCAGATCAATATAAATCTTGTTTGGCCAAAGCTTCTGTTTTTAAATGTCATTAAAGGGGTCTTATACAGTTTCAATGTTTTATTTAAAGGGGTTCATATCATGAGTAATTAAGTTGTCCTTGATCTTTTGAGATAATTTTATTTTAGAATGAAAACATAATGTAACTTTCAGAACTCAAAACTTTATTTAAACAAAGTTGACGATGACTATGAAGAAGAGAAAACAATCAATAGCAATAACACCACAATTACTAGTATTTTGTGTAGGTAGAATTGACCCTAATCGCAGATGATGTTGTTCATTGTGTTGTGACTACATAATGTGAGATTCTTTCTCTTATTTTCTCCATTATATTGCTGAATGACAGGAGTTGTGCTACTGCTTTTTTGGTATTTAGATGTTTCGGTAAACTACAGCTTGTGTTGATATGGTTCCCCTGCACTCGGATGTACTGCTCCTTTTCAAGAGTCCCTTAGATCACGACATGAAGAGCATTTTTAACCACTTTGATTAAAGAAAAATTAGATAAAGCACTAAATAGTAATGACTATAGCCTTCAGTGTTTATTTTTTATAGTTTTAACAATAAATTAATTATTTAATAATACATAATTATATTTTATATTAATTTACTCACCCTCTTGATGTTACAACCCCATATTATTATTGTATATTTAATAATAATAATAATAATAATAATAATAATAACAATAAATATATAGTTTATATATGTATTGGGGAAGCTAAATTAGGACATATTAAAATAAAATTAGATATTTTATATGCCATTTATAACATAATATTAAATGTATGTATGTATGTATGTATGTATGTATGTATGCATGCATGTATGTAAACAAAGAACCCATATATTATATATATATTTTTAATAATTATAATAATATGGGGTTGCAATGTCATGAGGTAATTTATAATAAAAATATAAAAACTATTATAAAAAAAATAAATAAACATTCCTATTAATAGAACTGAGTTGATTTGTGTTCCAGTTGTTGTTTTTCTGAAAAGGCAGCCTTTTCACATGCCACAGCTGTCATTGTTTCTGAGCCTCCATATGTTTCATCGTCCACTTGATGATGTGGCCTCCACATATCTCTGAAGCTTTCACTGACAGGTAAAAGAGAGGAGAGAGAGAAATCTCTTATGCCTGCTCTGCTTCACCTGCATGTGTGTGTACATGGACCCAGTTGTTTTCTGCCACGCGCACACCTGCTCTCTGACATCTGTAACCTATTGTCAGCTCTTCCTGTTTGGCATGTGTGAGGGCTAATAGTTTAGTTCTGACACCCGCTGTTCAGCACATGGCTGATGCCGATGATTCTAGATCAGCACACTTTACTCTGGAGCAATGTATGAGTTTCATAAAACTTTTCATAAAAGTGTTTTTTTTTTTTAGCTATTGAGTCATTTTCAAATCGGTGTCTTTACAGTTTTTTTTTTTTTGTTTGTTTGTTTTTGTAAGGAACTTTCCTCCACATAAAATTGAAGAGGATCAGACTATCCTAAAGTATGATGTGACTAAATCCATTTCTTGCATTTAAGCAGGTTCTTTGGTAGCCTATTGCTATTGTGATATTCATCATATATATTAAAAAAAAGAAAAAAAAAATCCTCAATATACCTTTATTTCCTTTTATCTCCTAATTTTACAATTTTATTTTTGTAACATTATAAATTTATTCTCAAAACATTACATTATTGTAATAACATTGTCACTTTGTTCTCAGAACATTTTGACTATATTTTTAAGAAAAATGTATTATTTTACTATGGCATGTTGATGCTGTATTTGATCTAATGTAAATATAAACAATTACTGTAGTTCTCATGTAAATGTGTTGTCATTTTTCATGTTAAAGAACTTGAGGAAACAGGAAGTTGTGGCCTACAGTTTGAGGGTGAGTGACCAATATGGTGTTCATCAGTCATGTTCTAATGAATCATGCAGGACCAAGATGGCTTGACAGATGGTTGCAGCTTCAGCAAACAAGCCTGCCCACCCCCTACAAAGTAATGTGGGGCTCTTGTCGTTTTGAAGCCCTGTGGTGGCATGAACAAAGAACCCAGCGACTGAATAAATGAACGCAAATCTATCGTAACAAAACACTGCCCCCTTCAGGAGAGGAGATGTCTGAGGATAAAGATGCTGCTCTATTTTACTTTTAAACCCCATACTTTACTCAATAAAGCCTCCCTCTGTTTTTTCTTCATTCAGTTGATAAAAGCACAAGCTCTATTTAGCCATTATTTATGTGCCTGCTTTCAGACCTGGTTTTTTGAGGCCAGAGTAGAGCTTTTTTTGGCACTGTTTTGACCTTTTAAAGGCAAAATGTCTTAAGGCTCTGTGGTTCTTGTAAAAATTACAGCATTAGTGCTTTGGTTCTAATTTAAGGGCTCTTAACTTTGTTATTCAAGCTGTTACTCTATATTTAACTGTCCATGTGCTGTGCATGCATTTAGTGGGTGGGTGAATGGTACAATTTACTATACTGCTTTAAAGGAATGCATCTTTTCTGCGATACAACCATTCACAATTTTGGGCTCAATAAGATTTGAATATTCTTATTCTGCAAGGATGCATTAAATTGATAAAAAAAAACTGACAGTAATGGCATTTATAATGTTAGACAATATTATTATAATGCTACATTTCTTTTGAACTATGTATCCATCAAAGAATCCTGAAAAAATTTTTTCCACAAAAACAATTTTCAGCAATGATGAAAATAAGAAATGTTTTTGAGCAGCAAATCAGCATATTAGAATGATTTCTGAAGGATCATGTGACACTGAAGACTGTATGTGGTCAGTATGTGGTCTGGCATTGTCATGTTGGAAAATACAAGGTCTTCCCTGAAAGAGACGATGTCTGGATGGGAGCATATGTTGTAGTAGAACTTGGATGTACCTTTCAGCATTGATGGTGCCTTTCCAGATGTGTAAGCTGCCCATGCCACACGCACTCATGCAACCCCATACCATCAGAGATGCAGGCTTCTGAACTGAGCGCTGATAACAACTTGGGTTGTCCTTGTCCTCTTTAGTCTGGATGACATGGCGTCCCAGTTTTCCAAAAAGAACTTCAAATTTTGATTCGTCTGACCACAGAACAGTTTTCCCCTTTGCCACAGTCCATTTTAAATGAGCCTTGGCCCAGAGAAAACGCCTGCGCTTCTGGATCATGTTTAGATATGGCTTCTTTTTTGACCTATAGAGTTTTAGCCGGCAACGGCGAATAGCCCGGTGGATTGTGTTCACCGACACTGTGTTCACTGTTTTCTGGAAGTATTCCTGAGCCCATGTTGTGATTTCCATTACAGTAGCATTCCTGTATGTGATGCAGTGCTGTCTAAGTTTATGAGATTTGTAAATTATTGCATTCCTTTTTTATTCACAATTTGTACAGTGTCCCAACTTTTTTGGAATCGGGTTTGTATATGATTAAAGGTAAAGGTAATTTTTAAAAGGTAAGTGTGACACATTGTAGTTTGAGTACAGTCAAAGTCCCTTTTAAGGCAAGTCATTTCACTCGGTGGCCATCTTTAAAAGGCCTCTTGGGCAGCTATTTCAGTCATGCAAGTACAGCATCTATCTCTTTGTATGGGGAAACATCAAATTCTCCAGAGCTGTTCAGCAAGTTTACTATTAAATTTCGTATTTGAAATCACTAATGAAATCTGACAACAACTATCTCATAAATGTTGTTTCTTATGCCCCTTTAGCATCAGGCTAGATCTGCCAATGTGCAGTCCTAAGTGCGTGTCTCAGAACAATGACTGTTTCTAGAGCAACGGGAAATTCTACCGGCAACTGCAGTGACGCGATGACTTTATCAGTCAGCGATTGGGTCTTTTTAGGAGGCAGTACTTATTCCACCATATTGCGTGTTGCAGTTTCTTACATTCATAAGTAATATGAGTGCACCATCTTTGCATATCTTTAGAACAATTAGCTTATAATCTGAATTCTTTTTAAACGTATCACTGGCATTTTTTGTGATGTATTTGTAATGTAAATATATAATAAGTTGATGCATAACTAACAGAATATAGATCTGAAAACCAAGGGGAGCATTTGCCTACAATATGGCATTTTTGTCTTAGATTTGTAAGCATCAAAGCACCTATTTGTTGTGTGGAGTTTTTCAAATGCAGGCTTTTACTCCTCGTTGACTGTCTGAAGACTACAATATTTTTCAGTCCGGGCTGTAGTAGCTCTGCAGAGTGGTTCAGATTCAGTTCTTCCCCAGAAACCATCTACAATGTTAATAATTTGGCTAATTCATCTTGCAGAGTGCAGCAAAAGAGCTGTTTCTCTTCAGCTGTCTCTTCCAAACAGATTTTGCATTTGAAGTGTTTGGTTAAACACTGAAAGATGAAAGCGCTTTGTCTCATGATGTTTTTTTTTTTTTTTTTTTTTTTGTGAGCAGTGTGTTTTGAATAAATCTGCAAACTAATCCGTGAAAGGATTCACATTCTGGTGTTCTTAGTCTTTCACAGTGACAGTCTTTTGAGTATTGGTATGGAATCGAATCCATTTTACAGCTTATTTTGGCAAGATCGGCATACTTGGATAGTCATGATCATCGTGATTGACCATAAAAAGTGACCAACCACAGTTTGTTTTGCTTTTGTCATTCAATTCATTTCTACATTAAAAAAAAAAAAAAAAAAAAAAAAAATATTGATTTAATATTACAGAATCTACAGTTCTGCTCTTGGATATATAGTTAACTTGCTACTAAGCGCTTTCAACATTTGAGTATCTTCTAACAGTTTGATGCATTGATTCTTCCTCAGAACAGCTCATTGCAGCAGGCCGATACCTTGTAAAATTACTTTCTTTGCATCCAAATATGCCTACTTCCATACTGTAGTATGCGAAAAACAGTATGTGAGCTGAGTAGTATGTCGGAATTCATAGTAGGCTATTGATATAAAACAGTAGTCAAAAAGTACCTGGTTCCCTACTACTTCCGTGAGATTCTGAGATGCACGTTCATTGGAAACTTTACTATCCCATGGGCCACGGGAGAGGATTTGTGAATGGAAGTGAAGTGATGCGGCAAAGACAACATGGCGGATGTAGTATGTCCGAATTTCATTCATACTACACATATTCATACTATATAGAACGGTTGCAAAGTACCTAGTATGCGATTTCGGACGCAGCATTTGTTTCAGGTTTGAATTTAAATTTTTAATTTAGTTTTATTTCTGTTTTATTTTCAGTCTGTCATTTCTCATGTAGTTCAGTTTTAATTAATTTTCTTTTAATTTTAAATATCTTTTGTGTAGAAAAACTAAATTTGTTTATTTGTTTATTTCACTTAAAGGTCCCGTTCTTCGTGATCCCATGTTTCAAACTTTAGTTAGTGTGTAATGTTGTTGTTAGAGTATAAATAAAATCTGTAAAATTTTAAAGCTCAAAGTTCAATGCCAAGCGAGATATTTTATTTAACAGAAGTCGCCTACATCGAACGGCCAGTTTGGACTACATCCCTCTACTTCCTTCTTTAATGACGTCACTAAAACAGTTTTTTTGATTAACCTCCGCCCACAGGAATACACAAGAGTTGCGTTTGTTTGTCGCCATGTCGTCGAAACGCTGTTATTTTCATCCCGCAGTCCAATCACCGGGTCTGATTCCGGCTCAAATTGATAGGGTAAAATTAAAGACATGTTTACAATAACACTGAGCGCGTGCATCTCCACGTTATGGTAAGAGGCGTGACCTTTCCGGGCAAGGTTCGCTAAGCTGCTGTCGAATCACAACACAGGAACCCCTGGCACAATCAGAACTCGTTACGTATTTCTGAAGGAGGGACTTCATAGAACAAGGAAGTCATCAGCCCGTTTTTATGACAGTGGAAACAGCGGTATACAGATAAGTAAATTATGTGAAAAATACTGTGTTTTTTTTACACGCAAAACATGAACACATGTTATATTGCACAGTATAAACACAATCAAAGCTTCAAAAAACCACGAAAAACGTGGTGGACCTTTTAAAGTTTTTTGTTTCATTTTGGTTTCTGTTAGAATTAATAACACTGATTGATTTTAGTCAGCTCTCGCCATTTTTATGAGAAAGCTGGCATCTGTCTCTCTCTCCTTTCTCTCCGATGCAGCAAAATTTTCTCATGCACTTTTTTCAAATCATAGATGGATCAGGAGAATGATGCAGTTTGGCTGGAGGCATCCAGCTAATGAGAACTCACTCTTCCCATAATTTTAATAAAGTCCCCTGTTCCAGGCCGCACACATTCTCCCGCGCTTCGTTTCGGTGTAAGGCGGCACACGGCCTCAGGGCACTGTGCATTCTTTGTGTTTGTGTTTGTGAGTGTGTCTTTATGACTCTTCACCCACTCCAAAGGCAAGAAGCTTTTGAGGAATCATTACACTTTTACATTTCCCTATGAGTTCCACACTGTCAGTCTGATCTAAAATCAGTCTCTGCTCATCAGCTGACATAGGACCGAGAACAGATTTTATGGCACTGCTCATTATAGTGCCAAACGTCAAATTCAAGTTTAACACAAAGGAGGGTGGGCCAGGGATAAACTTTAAAGGGCACCCTATATTAACAATGCAGTGCAGGATATGACTTCACTTCCTATACAGTGTTATTGACCTCATAGGGTCTCTGGGGACTAATGAGCCAAATACCAAGAACAGAGATGAGCCTGGCCATTTTGATGACATCATTCTTTCTATATGAGGTGCTTCCTGTTCCCAGTGGTGAGAAGATTGTGGCTTGGTGTGGAGGAAACGGACTCTCACGCTAATATTCTCTGTTTCATGCCAAAGACTCATTAACTTGTTTCTCTGATATTGTATATGGCCTGCTTGGTCATGCTTTATCTCAAATGGGTCGTATTTGGACCACTGTCTCATTTTGAATAGCTGTTTTTGAGAAATTGGTTTAGGAGAACGGACTATGTTGTTTGCAGTGAAACATCATGAGTATATCTTCACCAGTGCAATATTACTAGATATGTCAGGTCAGTTACTTTTAATATAAAGCCCAAATAGTGGTAGAAGCTGTCTAGGACTTGCTGTTATAATACTAGGGTGTTGTGGGTGGGTGGATGGTAGGTGGTTGTTTTCCAGCTCAATTTCTCTGACATTCTATTATCCAGAAATGGCCTCTCCTTCAGTGTAGGTTTTATGAGATTGTTGTCCTCTGTTTTTTAAAAGTCAAACAAGAAAAAAATACATGTTTGAAACAACATGAGGCTGAATAAAAGATGATAGAATTAAAACAAGATGCACAATTCATCTTGATTCACAAGCAATCATTTTAGGTTGCTAAAATGGTAAGGAATGAGTTGAATGCCAAAGTTAAGTATATAGGGGCTGTTCTGAATCATCTCTTTGGTGGTGATATTGTAGTCTATATTAAACATTTCACCCAAAAATTACAATTCTGTCATCAGTTACTCAGCCTCATGTTGTTCCAAACCCATAAGACTTTTGCTCAACTTCAGAACACAAATGAAAGTATTTTTAATGAAATCTGAGAGATTTCTGTTCACCCAAAACTAAATCCATATGAATCAAGCAGTTTAATCGAAGTCTTCTGAAGAGACCCGGTTGCTATATGTCACCCTGGACCACAAAACCAGTCATAAGTCGCATATTACCAGTCATAAGTCGTATATTTAGCAATAGCCAACAATGCATTCTATGGGTCAAAATTATCGATTTTTCTTTTATTCCAAAAATCTTTAGGATATTAAGTAAAGATCATGTTCAATGAAGATTTTTTGCAAATTTCTTTCTGTAAATATATAAAAAATTATTTTTGTGAGTGGATATGCTTTGCTAAGGACTTGGACAATTGGACAATTTGGACAATTTAAAGGCAATTTTCTCAATATTTAGATTTTTTTTTTTTTTTTTTTTTTGCACCCTCAGATTCCATATATTCAAATAGTTCGGCCAAATATTGTCCTGTCCTAAAGAAATATACATCAATGGAAAGCTTCCATTCAGCTTCCAGATGATGTTTAAATGTCAATTTTAAAAAAAATACCCTTATGACTGGTTTTGTGGTCCAGGGTCACATATATGATGAACATGTAATTCATTCTCATGATTAGCGAACATAAACAGAAGCTCAACCAAACCTGCGTTGATGCTCGAGAACAAACCTCATTGGTTCTTGCAAAAGCTCATTTGTGCAGGCATGACACCCGAGAATGAACCTCATTGGTTCTTGCATGTCAAACTAGCATGCTTGAGCTTCAGTTTACAAATTTGAATGCTATATCTATGTTCTCTGATTAATGTTTATGAGAAATCTAAAATAAACCTGTTCATATAAAGCCATCATGTCTCTTCAGAAGACTCTGATGTACATGCTCGACTCATGTGGATTTGTGCTGCAGTCTATTTATGAATGTTTTGAACTGTCAGAGTTGTGGGTAAATAGACTTTCAATGGAGGGACTGAAATCTCTCAGATTTCATTCAAATATCTTCATTCCGAAGATGAACAAAAGTCTCATGGAGATTAAACGACATGAAGGTGAGCAATTGATGACAGAATTTCATTTTGGGGGAACTAACCATTTAAAAATGATGGTAGTCTGAATATTAGTGATTGTATTATTGTTCTAAACACTCTTGCTCTCATAGTGCTTGTGTGTTGCTCTCACAGGGAGAAGGCACCATCTTTTTGTCATTTCCTCAACCCTTATGTTATTTGTGTCTGGGGAACATTAGCCTCTGGCTCAGTACGGCTCCTGCTGAATATTAAAGACCTGCATGTGGCACGCGTGCACCACCCATCCTACCACAGCGCATTTATTTTCCAGTCATTTAACTTTACATCCATATAGAGCCTCTTCGGTCCAAAATGATGTTTATCTAAGCTCAGGAAATGTTTTCTGACATGGCTTACTCAGTGGCTGGTCTGTCCCAGTTGATGACTTGAACAAATATCGATTAAAAATTGTTTTCACTGATTGAAATAAAGCTGAAATAAAATTGTTAGATGAAAATCTTAAATGAAAATTGACAATGTTGCTTTGGAAACAGACTGAAATAAAATTAAGTTGAAGTATTAGGATAACTATAACTGAAATAAAAAAACCCCTATATATATATATATATATATATATATATATATATATATATATATATATATATATATATATATATATATATATATATATATATATATATATATATATATATATATATATATATCTTTTACTTAAAGGGTTAGTTCACCCAAAAATGAAAATTCTTTTATTAATTAGTCACCCTCACCCAAAAGACCTTCATTCATCTTCGGAACACAAATTAAGATAATTTTGATAAAATCCGATGGCTCAGTGAGGCCTCCATTGCCAGCAAAACAGTTAACACTTTCAGATATCCAGAAAGCTACTAAAGACGTATTTAAAACAGTTGTGACTACAGTGGTTCAACCTTAATGTAATGAAGTGACTAGAATACTTTTTGTGCACCAAAAAAAAAAAAAAAAAAAAAAGCCAGACCTATGGTTCGGAGCGCGTATCAAATTGCCAAAGTCACGCCCCCCCAGTGGTGAACCATAGAAATTTCAAAACACTTATGATGTAACGAAGACTCGTTTACTGAAATCACATGACTTTTGCAGTTTGAAACGCGCTCCGAACCACTGATTCGAAACAAAAGATTCGTAAAGCTTCGAAGCTTCATGAAGCGGTGTTTTGAAAATCGGCCATTGCTAGTTATTGTTGTCTAAAGTCATTATTTTGTTTTTTGGCGCACAAAAAATATTCTTGTCGCTTCATAACATTAAGGTTGAACCACTGTAGTCACATGAACTGTTTTAAATATGTCTTTAGTTGCTTTCTGGGCATCTGAAAGTGTTAATTATCTTGCTGGCAATGGAGGCCAAACTGAACCATCGGATTTTATCAAAAATATCTTAATTTGTGTTCTGAAGATGAATGAAGGTCTTATGTGTGTGGAAAGACATGAGGGTGAGTAATTGATGACAGAATTTTCATGTTTGAGTGAACTGACCCTTTAATTAAAGTGTAGACCAAGTGCATGAAGCACAATTTAGGAGCAGCTCGTGCTTCACTTTTCTCTGTGTTTTCAGCTGTGATTTTTGGGTTAAAACATGGTAAAATGTGCACACTTATTAGAAGCTTAAAGCATGGTAAAACCAGTCAAAATATTTAATAAAAATCATGCAATCATGAGTGTAAAACTTTGTGAATAACAAATCTGAATGGGGTTCCAGATCTGTGGAAATCCCTCTGCAGATTTCTCCATGTGCATATTCCATGAGGGCCTGATGATTACAACTAATTGTAACTTTTCACCTTGTGACTTTTCAGTGTTGCCGTGGGAGTTGGTTTCTATGGAAACAGTGAAACCAATGATGGGGTGTACCAGCTGACCTATTCCCTCTATAATGCCAATCACACACTGGCAGGAGTGGACAGTTTGGTAAGTACAAATATAGCAGCGCTGACTATAAATAACACATTCAGGCTGTTTTTTTTTTAGTCAATTTTAGTCTTGACAAGTTTCAGCTGAAATGTCCCAATAGTTTTGCTGACTTCTCCCAACCGAATTTACTCCTAAAAGTTCTAACATTATCTCCTTTTCCCTCCCTGCAAATAGTTCTGCACTTTCCATTCTCAGCCAGATGATTCCTATATTCTCAAATTTCTGTAAAATCTTTTTTTTTCCTGCCAATCGGAGCTGCTAAAATTTCATGGGTTCCCCACTGAGTGCATGATTGATTTTTCTGACATCTCTTTGCAATAGCAAGGACACTATTAAAGATATATGCAGTTACATGCCACCGCAAGTCTCTCTGGAAAAACGTTGCTCCCGTGAATGACGAGGGGTGTATCTGTGTGTGTTAGAAAACGCAGACTCACTCTAGTGTGTTCCTGTGATATGGAGTGGTTGAAGAAAATACCTCAAATTGGTTTTTACAGCCTTTTATGTTTGTGCCATTATTAAAGCCTCTTTTTCCTTTCGTCATTGTCCCTTTCAAGGCCCTGAAGGCTGGAGCATGAATAAAACCTAATTCATGCATCTTCAGCCAGACCTATTTATATCCGTCTCCGTTTTCTGATTCAAATGCGTAGAGCTGACAGTGACACTAAGACGCTTTAATCCTGCTTCACGCACCAATTTTATGCACTCGGTCGGGCCTTTCATGCCTCTGGTTGTGAGTTTTAGCTATTTCATTGCCTGGTGGACTGAAAGACTGCAAAAGCAATGATTAGTTCACCTATTTCCCACTTTAAAGGTGAAGTGTGTAATTTCAGCAGCAAAAATAATGACCGTTTTCAAAGGGGTTTCCTGAACATTTCCCCTGTCAGCCATTGATCAGGTGAGGAAAATCAGGCTTATCCCATCCATCCGTCCATTCATCCGTCGTTCTGTTGGTCTGTCTATCGTTCTGTTGGTCTATCGTTCTGTTGGTCTGTCTGTCGTTCTGTCCATCCATCCATCTGTCCATTCGTTTGTCTGTCGTTCTATCCACCTGTCTGTCTATCTGCCTGTCTGAAGTCCTGTCCGTCTACCTGTATATGTCCATTCATCTATCTGTCTATCTTTCTGTGTATTTATTGGTCTGTCGTTCCATCTATCATTCTATCCACACAGACATACATCCACTCCTGTAAACTGTTGTATGAACAGGACATTTTGAGAGTCACACATGTTAGTAAAACCAGTCGTCAGTTCTGAATACTGTGGGTTTGAGGACCATTGGACATTAGCCCAGCTCAAGTGATGTTATCAACCATAACCATATATTTACTTCCAAGTGTGTAGCTGATGCACTCGTTTCCATATAGAACTTAAAAAATTTTTTATAGATTTGAGTGCAAACATCTCGCAAGCTATAGATAATCCACACCTGTTCAGCTCACTTACACCTCTTGTATGAGCCTTCAGGGAAGTGTTTATGTTGCGGCTCTGAACCGAGCAGAGACTGAAGGCACTCTGAGCATCTGCCCGCTTACACCATTGAGAAGTTGAGGATTAACTCCCCATCTGCACTAATGGAGATTAATGCATCTGTTTCTGCCTCACTCTGAATTATGAGGCACACACTTGTCTGAGGTCAACTCGATCCTCTCAACACACGGTCTGAGTCATCACAAGCCAAAAGGCGAAACTGACCTAGGAACTGCACTTTCGGGGGAAAAATCAACCATAATTTTCATTAGCATTCTGTCTCAGAGAGATAAGAGTGCTGCACTGTGAAAAAAATGTGTTCAGAAGGGTTAGAGATGTTTTAGATCTTAAAGTCATGAGTCAACTTTGATGGCTTCAAGAATCATCAATACATTTATCTAAGCCTGCCATCAACCCTCCATCCAATCTTCGATTGCTCCTTTAGAGACCAATGGCACAAAGTGTCTACTGTCTGAAACCCTGCATGCAATGCACATAATTAGCCATGAACCTTGCTACAAAGGCTTTGATGAAGTCACTTGTAAAACCTTCGACTTCCTGATTGAGGCTATTCAATGGTTCTGCCTGCCTGAAAACAATGATTTAATTTGGCATCCATTGCACGCAGATGCTCGGCCTCACACACATGCACAGACACACACTCTTTTTGTTTGGAATCACTGTGCAGCCATTTCAAAGGAGTCAAGAGAAGTAACAGACTTTTTTTTTTTTTTTTTCAGGAGTGTTGAGTGGTGACTGCTTGGTTTTAGAGTTTATTGGTTCTGGGCCATAAGGTCTCTTGTTCACCTCCTCTCAACACCCCCTCTGTGCTTGCAAATGAACTGTGTGGTTTCCTGTGAGGATCTGTTTTGTGTGCGCAGAGGCACCTAAGGATTAACAAGGACATAAATTACATGGTTTGAGTTACAGAAGAGGAGAACCATAATGATTTAGATACATTTAGGGGCAAATTGTCTCATGTGTTTTATGTTGTATACACTTTATAAAATGTAATTATAATTAAAATGAATATTTATTTGTTTTACTGTACTATACTTTAAATCTATAATATAAAGATTTTAAAACAGAAAGCTACAATATGTAAATGTTTCGCTGCTAGAGATCACCTATTCAAAACAAAGGCATAGCTTGATGGCGCCGAGTTTGAGCGCGGGTTCTTGTGAAATGTGGATTTCACATGCAGTAAGCTAGATCTCGATTTTAGAATATCACATTAAACGCTGGATGGCTTGTGTTGATAAATGGCATGCAATTAATTTTAAATGTATGATGGAGAAAGTGCTGTATTACTTAGCTACTTGACAAAATAGTGTTTTTCTCTGAGGCATGGTAAAAGCATGTTACTCTCAGAAAATCAAGAAAAGTAGATTTAAACAATAAGACTAAACGTGTTGAGCTATATAACAGTAATTCGTTTTCTGTCTATAAATGTAAGCAAACAGTTGTTCACTTGTATATTAAAACATGTAATATATTAAAGCGTTTTTAGTGTTTCTATGGTTTCTACAAAATAAAAACCGGAAACCAGGGGAAAGGCGGATATGACGCCATTGACAGGCGACTCCTCACACGTCTCGTATCCTTGGTTAAAATCATGATTTTTCTCACGATTTACAAATAATTGGAAACATTTGGGATATTGGAAGTACTCAACTGAACAAAATATATAACACTGGCATAGTGGTTTTTGGATATTTTACTGCAAAAATCTTACATTGTAGCTTTAAATAATTTTTTTTTTTACATTTGTTTTATTTATAATATGTATTATTATTATTAATTCATACAGAGACCCTAAAGGGACATGGTGATGGAAAAAAAATATGAGATGGGAGGAAACATTATATGTCAATGCAACGTCAACCCTTTTGCAGATTTTTTGCATTCCCCCGAGAAACTTTGCATTCGCTCGCACACCTTTTGAGTTTCTCGGGGGAACGCAAGAGAACACAAAAGCATTGAAAAAATATTTTACTCCCATCTCGTATTTTTTATACCACCATGTCCCTTTAGGGGCTCTGTAAATTTTCAATATTACTGTTTTAGATATTTTCATATTTTATTCTTCTAAAATCAGTGTTAATAAACAGCATGATCAGTGTGACAACCATGCCCCATAAAAGGTCAAAGTGTTAAATTAACTGTATTTTTGTAATACTTCTAGAAATGTCCAATAATTTTGTAGTAAATACAGGAAAATAAAATAATATTTTAACATTTTTTTAATGAGGGTGGCTATAATATAACAGAATGTTAACCCAGAGCTCTGTTGTTCCATAAATAACTTTGTTTTCTGCACGGTGTGACATGATGCAGAGCACTGGGTCATTTTGTACCGTCCTCTCAGCTTGTGAAGGTCACTTTTTTTTTAACACTTTGAATAGAATGCAGGGATTTTCTGAACTCATGCCAGTTGCTTAACCATACTTATGTTTTCCTCAAGTGTAACTTTATCCAGAGTTTAAATTTTGAGAGAAAAGTAGTCAGTGAAATGTTTGACAGCATAGATAAAATTGTCGCATTTGTGGACATTTCAGTCTAGGCTAAAGGCTTCAAAATGACTCGCTCAAAAAACACGGAGGAAAATGGTTTGAAGGCAGAGTCTGTTTGTCAGGGTTGTGATTTATAGACTACCTTTATTTTCTGTGGAATGGAGTTTGACTGAGCCCTGAGTTCTGTCGGCTGGGCTCCAGGTGCAGGACTATGAGCCACTTTAGACCTCTACACATGTATATTAACCTGCTGTCGGCCCCTGGCCCTTCATTGGCCCTTCACTGGCCCCTCCTGGCTGTTCAAGGCTGACCAAAAAAAAAAAAAACTGAGTCATAACTTCGTAAACAGTTTATAGAATTGTAGAATTCTTTATCTTTATCTTTTTCCTCTTTTTTCCCAATTTTCTTTTCTATTGTATTTGCATCTTCTCTTTCTTTTTTTTCTTTTTTTTTTTCTCATTTTGTTGTTAAAGGAATTGTTCACCCAAAAATTAAGATTATTTATTTACTCACTCTCAAACCATCCTAGATGTATATGACTTTCTTCTTTCAGAACACAATCTGAGTTATTTAAAAAAAAATATTCTGGCTCTTCCAAGCTTTATTGTGGGAGTGAAAAGTAACTGCAATTTTGAAGCCCCAAAAAGCACATCCATCCATTCATCATAAATGTAATCCATGCTGCTCCAGGGGGTTAATAAAGGCCTTCTGAAGCAATGCAATGTGTTTTTGTAAGTTAACTTTGTAAACTGGAATCACTTCTAGGCTTCTAGGATCTAGAATCTAGGCTAGAATCTAGGCTTCTATATGCGAGTCGATTCCGGCAGAAGAGTGAACTTTGACCTGACACATGATGTATTGATGAACGTGAAAGTGCAGTGGATAGAGCAAAACAAAACACCGGCCATGAATTAGAAGTCTCAAATGAGAATTTTTAAAGAGAAATGTTGGAGGAGCTTGAGTTTGTTGCCCAGCCCTATTTGTTTGAAGCGTGAGAGGCGTCTACTCTCACCTAACTCCTCTCTCTCATGAGCGTGTGGACGGCTGTTACCGGAAGCTATTGATATAGTCCATAAAGTTATAAATATGGATATTTTTCTCACAAAAACGCATTGCTTTGCCTTAGAAGGCCTTTATTAACCCC
Organism: Megalobrama amblycephala; assembly: GCF_018812025.1. Taxonomy (NCBI): domain Eukaryota; kingdom Metazoa; phylum Chordata; class Actinopteri; order Cypriniformes; family Xenocyprididae; genus Megalobrama; species Megalobrama amblycephala. Next base: position 26,517,919 of record NC_063063.1, read on the forward strand.
CTGGAGCTGTATGAATTACTTTTATGATGGATGGAATATTTTTAAATATAATTCTGATTGTGTTTGACTGCAAAAAGAAAGTCATATACACCTAGGATGGCTTGAAGGTGAGTGAATTATGGGATAATTTTCATTTTTGGGTGGACTAACCCTTTAACTCTTTCCTCGCCATTTCCGGAAATCCATGTTTTCACTTTTATAGCCTATAGAAGGGGGCACTATGACACATCTCATGAAAGTGTTCTTCTGCAATGATCAAAAATGCTGGTGCTGACTGGCAACTTTTAAAAAAAGAATAACGCTGGCAGGGAAAGAGTTAATCAGACTGTAAATCATGTGATGATTAGCAGTTAAAGCAATATCCTAATATTTAGACTATATTTAATAGGGTGGAACTTTTGAAACGTGTTAAAGTATGAAAGAAAGGTCTTTTTCTGTAGTGTTGAAAGTTTTTACTAGTGGTTGGTGGAAAAGTTGTAGGATGCTTACCATTTCAAACACCCCAAACACTCACTGAAAGTCTCACCCAGGAAAATAACCACAATTCTCTTGATATTCTTCACACACACTTCAGTTAACTGCAAGAGTAAATTGATACAAAATAATAAAGACTTTTGTGGAGCTGAGAGCTGTTTATCCATCACCCATGAGGCAGTTAATCAAACGTTTGCTGAAGGTGAATTTGAAGACAAAGTGAATTTGACTGTTGTGCTCGAGTTCCTGAGATTGTTTTTTTTTTTTTTTTTTTCCTTCAAAGTCAGGATTTGAACCCTAAAAATCTCAAGTTTCAACACACCGCTGCTCATAAGAGTCACATCTGATTTGTATCGTAAAACTTCCTTGCAGTCTTTGTTCCTTGGTTAGTCTTTGTTCATTTTTTGGTTCTCAGTAACTATCTAGAGAACCTCTGAACTAGTTCCACCAGCAAATCCCCAGACATTGCCACAGCCATTATTAGAAGAAGACCTGTAAGTAGTAAGGTCATCATTCCCTTTTGTATTCTCTCTGCTCCCTTCATTTTTTTTTTTTTTTTGTCTTACTGCCCCCCCCCCCCCCCCCCCCCCCCCAATTTAATGGAGAAATAGAAAATCATATCTGGATATAGAGCAGGCAGCACCACTTAGTGCTTGTGTTTCATTTCACGCTTCAACTCTCCCATTCAAATTTAATTGCAGAAGCTAAGCGCCTGCAGAAACCAGAGACAATCAATTAGAGCTGCAGCGCTGGGAGAAAAATCTCGGTCTCGTATCTTTACCACTTCCTCATATGCATTACAGCTGTGGCTTAAGAAATACAGTTCAGATGTTTAGTGTTTGTTCATTAGTTGGATTATTGGATTACATTCAGCAGAGATATTAAACACCACTGAGGAGGCCACACAATAAACTTTGCTATTCCCAGGAAACATACAAAATATTCAGTGCAGGTTCTTCTGAAACTCACAATCACCCTCAGACCTTAAAAAAAAACCCATCAGGACTTGTGTATTTCAAGAAGATGAAAGGACTCAAGAGAATGCGTTGCTGTTGTGAGATCAAAGATCTCATGAAAAACGAGTCCGGTCAAACTAGATAATCAATGGGGAATTGAGTTTCTCACAGCTTTGGGTATGAGATCACTACACTCTTGAATAGTGATGTCATAACCCTAAGAAGGGCTGCTGGGAATTGAGTCTGGCCACGAGTATTTGATTTCAGGATGTAGAGCATTTGTCTGGGAATCCCCTGATCATGTGCTGTTTTTAGCTTTTATTGCACTTTAAAAATGCTGTATGTACATGCACTCATTTGTTTTCTTTTTTTCTAACATAACCCACTCTATTTAATGAAACTTTTGGGTGGGTCTATGAGAAAGGATGAGGGAACACAAATTTGGTTACACACAGGCTCGATTCTTTCTGGCTGTTTGAACAGAAAACAACGCTTTTTAGAGCAGGCCCTTTCCTCATGCAGTACTTTCTCTCTTGCCTAATGTGGCTAAAATAGGAAGGATATTGGATAAGAGTTTGTGTAAAGAAGGACATCATGCATTTTGTGTTCCTATTTATTCTAAATTTAATGTGCATGTCATCTAGGTAAACAGATTGTGAAGGTAAATTAACAATGTGAATTCTAAAAGCTTTTCAATTAATTACTTGCATTTTGAATTGATGATTTAAATGTGATCTCAAGGTTTTTTCAGGAATGAAAAGTAAATAACCTGAAGTATTTTGGAGTCTGTAAGATTCTGCAAAAAGCATTGAGTAATTTTTTTTTTGTCAATATTTTGATCACAAAAGAGACAGTGGCATGTCTCTTTAGGCTGCATTTAGACTCCAATTTCACCTCCTAGTCAAATCCTAACTTAAAGACCACCTGTGGTGAATATCAACTTTTTAATGTTGTTTATATGTCTCTGTGGTGTTTTTAATATGCTTTAAGACAAACCATGTGCAAATTCATGAGTTAACACCATTGCTGAGTATTTTCTCCTTAACCAAAGACGGTCTCTCTCTCAATTTGAAATCGATGGTGTTTCTTACTACCTTACTACTACCACAAACTACCTTGTAACCAATCCCTTCAACGTACAGGCAGGATTTAGCATATCATTAACTATGACCGATCTGAAGCAGGGGAGTCTCAAGAAGTTAGGTTATTCTGGAATATTTTTCTGTTTACATTTAGCAATATAGCAGGTGAACTATATGTATATGATGTATATTACTATGTTATGATGAACTATATGCCTTTCTCCAATGACGACTGAAGTTGTTCAAAGTGTTTCCAAAGAAAAGGCAGCTGTCTGACTCTGAGACGGCGAATGGGAACATGGTTTGTGTAACATTAGCAACACATTATTAGCTGTTTGATAATGTAGTCAAACAAAAGGCGAATTATATTAATTATCTTTATGTGTCCGACATTGTAAAGAGCGATACCATCATGCAGTGTTTATCATTAAAGTTGACTGAGTGGATCTCTGAGCTGGTGTGAGTGAGTGGAGGCGGGGATCATTTGCATGTTCATATATATATACATGTGTATTAAATGAAGCTAGGGTGTAGAGTTACATTCAAGCTATTTTAAGGCATAAATGTCATTTTGGTGATGAAAGATGAGTTTTAAGAGATAAAATTATTGACTACAGGGGGACTTTAAAGTTCCAATGAAGTACACTACTGTTAAAAAGTTTGGTGTTGGTAAGATGTAAGCCATTTATGCTCACTAAGGCTGTGTTTATTGGATCAAAATACAGTAAAAATGGCAATATTGTGAAATATTGTTGCAATTAAAAAATAATTTGTTTTTAAAATAAAATGTATTTCTGTCATGACAAAGAATTTTCAAGCAGCCACTTCTCCAGCCTTCAGTATCACATGATCCTTCAAAAATCATTCTAATATGCTGATTTGCTGCTTAAGACACTTTATCAGAGTTGAAAACAGTTGTGCTGCTTAATATTTTTGTGGAAACCATGATACCTTTTTAAGGATCCTTGATGAATAGCAAGTAATGCAAGTTAATGCACCTTGCTGAATAAAGATATTAATTTCCTTAAAATACCCTTTTTCAATGGTAGAATGTCATTATAAACCCATCAAAATATTTCTGATTGCACTAACAATGATATTTACTCTCACAGGTGACGGGTACTATGGGAGGCATGCAGAGCAGCCTAAATGAGCACTTATCTCGACTGGGCGAGATCTTTGCCGCACGGGGAGACTTTGTGCAGACGCTGCAGTTCATGCAACAGATGTCAGACAACATCATTAAGCAACTACTGGGGCTTCCTGACTGGGAAAAGGCAAAAGTAGACCTGGCTGCCATAGCTGATCAGACTGCATATGTGGAGTATTACAGGTAATGATGAGAGCTGCCACTTTAAATTTTACCTCTCCTGTATTATATTTTCTGTGGAATGCAGGTCTTTTTTCCACCCTTGTTTTGTAGCAGGAACAATCATTATGAAGTATTTTGTCCTTGACTTCTCATATTCTGCTAAGTGCGGTTGAGTGAACCATCTTAGTAGTCCATCAACTGCTAATGCATGACTGCATGTGTACAGTCTGTTTTATAGTTGCATTTAAAGTCATTTCCTTGTCTTAGACACTATAGATCACATGTTATTTACTGCTGCAGCTTCACCGCTAGCCATTCATCAAAACATCCGCCAGTGCTGGATTTATATTCCTGTCATCATTCGACATTGCAGATGACAGGTTGATAAGTGATGATGTCACAATTCTTTAGTTTAGGTTGCCAGAAAAGTTAATCTTTGATAGGAGGCATATTAATAAAGCTGACATGTGAAAGTGATAATGTGGATGTGTCTGCATGTGTCTAAGGGTAGTTTATAGGAAGAGACACGCTCATCTATTCTCCTCTGACGTTTCAGCATATGAAATATTAATACCTATAGAAGTTGTTCATCTATTATGAATTATTTTCAGAGACGAAGAGCTCTCTGGAGTGGCCATGCCAGCACACACACACACCAACAAGATTTTATCACTTAGAGATTGTGCTTTCATTGCTCAGGAGAGTCTTGGTCATGTTTCACATAAGTATATGCAACCTAAAAGTCTTTAGGAAAAATAAAAATGACACACATGAAACAATAATTGTTGACATAAAAGATGAGTATAATGTGAATGTGGATAGCATAGCTCAGATAACTTGGTCTTGAATCTGCTGAAAAATGTTTGAGTTCAGAGTTTTATTGTATTTTATTGCAGACTTTGATTTGAGAACAGTTTGAGATTCTGTTGAAATATCTTCAGAAAAGCTGAAAAGCAGGAGGCATAATCACATGTCTCTATTTGGTCTATGTGAAACAGCTGAGATTTCATTTGTCATTTTGAAAATAACATGACAATGCAAAATACTTTTAATGAAACATTTCCACTCAAAAGGGCTTTTCACACTGCACTTAAAGGATTAGTTCGCTTTCAAATGAAAATTAGCCCAAGCTCTACTCACACTCAAGCCAGCCTAAGGTGTATATGACTTTCTTCTTTCTGATGAATATAATCGGAGAAATTTTAATAAATGTCTTGCACATCCAAGCTTTATAATGGCAGTGAATGGGACCAATGAGTATGAGCTGAAGAAAGTGTTTCCATCCACATCCATCCATCATAAATGTGTGCTCCGAGGGGTTAATACAGCGAAGCGATGCGTTTGTGTAAAAAAAAAAAAAATCCATATTTAAACAATTTATGAAGTAAAATATCTAGCTTCCAACAGACTGCCTTCCATATTCAACGTACAACACCAATTTACACTTTCTTCATACGTTGAATACGGAAAGCAGTCTGTCGGAAGCTAGATATTTTACTTCATAACTTGTTTAAATGTGGATTTTTTTTACACAAACGCATTTTTTTGCGTTTTTTTGCACTTCAGAAGGCCTTCATTAACCCCCTGGAGCCGTGTGGAGTACACATTTATGATCAAAGCTCATACTCATTGGTCCCGTTCACTGCCATTATAAAGCTCGGACGTGTCAGGATATTCATTAATATTTCTCTGATTATGTTCATCAGAAAGAAGAAAGTCATATACACCTAGGATGGCTTGACGGTGAGTAAAGCTTGGGCTCATTTTCATTTGAAAGTGATCTAACCCTGGTTGTTGTCATTCTGAACCCTGCTATTAACCCTGGGTAAAGGAAAATTTCACACTTGTAATTTGGAAGCAGGGTTAGTGGCGCTTTTTATCCGAGGTTATAAATCCATGATCCGGAGCAGGGTTAGCATCGCTTTTGCACTGTTAACCCCATATGGCCTTGCCAAACTTGTGAAACCATGCTGTGTTAGAATGTTATGACTTCAAGAGGCTTATCAAGTTAGTTAGCAACTGAAAACCAATCAGCTCAATGCCTCATATTCACATGCTTGAAACACTGCACGCTGTTTATAAACAGTTGTTTGAAGGGAAAAATCGGTCAAACGGCAACATAAAATGTCAATTGGAGTGATGAAGAGACCGTTTCACTCTTACCTTCATAGTCTGAAAAGTCCAGAATCAATGACACTGACACTGCAAATATGCAAATAAGGACATTAAACCACGGATTTCAGTTCATAGTTTCTAAACTTGCCATTATATTCTCTCCAGCATCTCATATCATGTCATGTAATGTTTTTTCATTGCTTATGAAAAATCTCTGTCTGCTGGTTTTTTTCTTCTGAAGGTGGTTGACATACCTCCTGATACTAATATTGGATCTGGTCATCTGTCTTGCTGCTTGTCTGGGTCTGGCCAAGCAATCCCGCTGGCTGCTTACTACGTGAGTACAAACCTACATTACACTGATAAATACTGGAAATAAAGACATCTTTGTGGCCTGTCATAGAAGAGCCCTCAAATTTTTAAAGAGGTCATATTTCCTTGATCTTTTAAAGTTCATTGTACTATCAAGATAATCCTTTAACATTCAGAAAACATCCTCTCCAAGACTGTTTATTGAAAATAAGCAAAATGCTTCATTTTAAGGTTCAGATCGGGGATGAAAAAAAAGTGTCTAACTTTATCTGTAGGAGAAACTTTATCTCAGGGAAGAAAAACAATAAAAAATGTATGATATGACCCCCTTTAAACAAGTTAATTAAAGAAAGATCAAAGAGAAAAGAACAGCAAATAAAATGTTCTCCTCATTCTCAAAGGATTGTCTGAAGTAATGCTGTACACCTGAAAAGGACAGAATGTTGAGTTTAACTACAGTTCTCATTCAAATGACAAATTTAAAAGGAAACTAATTGGTTAGGCAAGTGTTTTTATTTATCAGCTGGATTTTACTGCACAGTATTACCTATAGTGGAAAGCATTTAATTTAGTCGCATAGTGCATTTCTGAACATAAAACTGACCTGCTGTCATGTTCAATATAATGTAAAGCATTGGGAGTGTGTTCTGCAGTCTTATAGGGATTATAGTATGAAAAAGATTTTAAATTGATCTCAGTGATGGTGTATATGGTACAAAACCATTGTTTAGAAATATTCATGGGGGACAAAATATGTGGAATAAGCTCAATTAGCCAAGAGTGGGTCTGTCCACCCAAATTTCTTGCACACAAAGCACAAACTGTTCTATACCTACGCTTGGTTGAATCTCACCAAAACAAGGCCATTTCACCCCAAAAATGGTATAGGCCTAATTATTTGCATAATTAAGATTTTGTTTCTATTTGTGCATTATTTTCCATTAGTTTTATGTTAAGTGCATTAAACACCTATATTGTCATACTTTAGTTCTTAACTGGTTTCTCAACTGGATTTTACATTGGCGTCAAGTGGCGCCCCAGCACAGTACCATAATTGTTTATTATACTCTATTGTTTATGGTGTGTGTGTGCAGGATGATGGTGTTCGGGGTTCTGACTTTGATACTGAGTTGGGCGTCTCTCGGAGCTGATGTGGCCACTGCTGTGGTGAGTATCAGCCAACAAGCCTGTCGATGAATCTGTTCAGACCATTATCTGAGATATGGAGAATTCAAGACAAACACATTATCACCATTTCCATCCAAAACACTGCATGTGTTTACATATCGTAGTGTGTATGTGATGTTATTTGGTTTTGATATGCACTTGAGGCGGGTCACAGTGAGTCCATCGCTATCAAAAGCTTGTTTATGTGGCAAAGCATGACAAATACTAGTCAACTGCTGTCTGCTTGCCTGAAGGAGGTGATAAACTTCCAATTTATTGCGTTTGATGTGGGTGTGTGTGCTATCAAAATCACTGCGGTTTATGTGTTTATTGGGAAAAGAGTGAAATGTGGTGGATTTCTTTAAACCACATCAGTAAAGGAGGGGGAAATAAAAGGAAGTGCAAGGAATGTAAAACCACTGTTGGATTTCTCTTATTTTACGAATTCACATGTGGTCTCTGATCTTTTCTAGTTTAGTAAAACCAAATCTTGTAACCTTTTCTTCATATTCATACACTAATAGTTGGGTCTCAGTAAGACCCTGGGAGAGGAATCTGCTGGTTTGTCCTTTTGGATATGAAAAGAAATAAAATTATATATACAATTTGTCAAACTTTAAAAGCTGAGCTCTCAAAAGCATTGTCCAAATCTCTTTTTGCGTTGCTTAATATGACGGCATGCGTATTAAGTAAGAATGGAGGCCCACCTTCAGTTAAAAACACCTAGTGACTTTGTTTGAATCAGACATTACTTCCAAAACAACATTTTGTCGATATCTTAGATGAGTTTAGTGCATTGCAATCAAATTAGTTCATATCAAATCAAATGATTTGCATTAAATCTGGCTGTGTGGATGAGCTGTTCATGTTTTTTTTTTTTTTTTTTTTTAAAAACCCGATTCCAAAAACGTTGGGACACTGTACAAATTGTGAATAAAAAAGGATTGCAATAATTTACAAATCTCATAAACATATCAAATGTTGAAAGTGAGATATTTTGAAATGTCATGCCAAATATTGGCTCATTTTGGATTTCATGAGAGCTACACATTCCAAAAAAGTTGGGACAGGTAGCAATAAGAGGCCAGAAAAGTTAAATGTACATATAAGGAACAGCTGGAGAACCAATTTGCAACTTATTAGGTCAATTTGCAACATGATTGGGTATAAAAAGAGCCTCTCAGAGTGGCAGTGTCTCTCAGAAGTCAAGATGGGCAGAGGATCACCAATTCCCCCAATGCTGCGGCGAAAAATAGTGGAGCAATATCAGAAAGGAGTTTCTCAGAGAAAAATTGCAAAGAGTTTGAAGTTATCATCATCTACAGTGCATAATATCATCCAAAGATTCAGAGAATCTGGAACAATCTCTGTGCATAAGGGCCAAGGCCGGAAAACCATACTGGATGCCCGTGATCTTCGGGCCCTTAGATGGCACTGCATCACATACAGGAATGCTACTGTAATGGAAATCACAACATGGGCTCAGGAATACTTCCAGAAAACATTGTCGGTGAACACAATCCACCGTGCCATTCGCCGTTGCAGGCTAAAACTCTATAGGTCAAAAAAGAAGCCATATCTAAACATGATCCAGAAGCGCAGGTGTTTTCTCTGGGCCAAGGCTCATTTAAAATGGACTGTGGCAAAGTGGAAAACTGTTCTGTGGTCAGACGAATAAAAATTTGAAGTTCTTTTTGGAAAACTGGGACGCCATGTCATCCAGACTAAAGAGGACAAGGACAACCCAAGTTGTTATCAGCGCTCAGTTCAGAAGCCTGCATCTCTGATGGTATGGGGTTGCATGAGTGCGTGTGGCATGGGCAGCTTACACATCTGGAAAGGCACCATCAATGCTGAAAGGTATATCCAAGTTCTAGAACAACATATGCTCCCATCCAGACGTCGTCTCTTTCAGGGAAGACCTTGCATTTTCCAACATGACAATGCCAGACCACATATTGCATCAATTACAACATCATGGCTGCATAGAAGAAGGATCTGGGTACTGAAATGGCCAGCCTGCAGTCCAGATCTTTCACCCATAGAAAACATTTGGCTCATCATAAAGAGGAAGATGCGACAAAGAAGACCTAAGACAGTTGAGGCAACTAGAAGCCTGTATTAGACAAGAATGGGACAACATTCCTATTCCTAAACTTGAGCAACTTGTCTCCTCAGTCCCCAGACGTTTGCAGACTGTTATAAAAAGAAGAGGGGATGCCACACAGTGGTAAACATGGCCTTGTCCCAACTTTTTTGAGATGTGTTGATGACATGAAATTTGAAATCAACTTATTTTTCTCAGTTTAAACATTTGATATGTCATCTATGTTGTATTCTGAATAAAATATTGAAATTTGAAACTTCCACATCATTGCATTCTGTTTTTATTCACAATTTGTGCAGTGTCCCAACTTTTTTGGAATTGGGTTTGTACCTTAAGGCTCCTATTTTAGGCGCAGAACTCTTATATCCTCTCTATTTTCTCTTTCAAACAATTTCTCTCACTCACTCACCCAGTTATTCTCCTACTCTAACTCTAACTGGCAGGTTATGAATGCATTTAAACAGCTGCCCACAAACCAATTATATCCACAAAGAAAACAAACAGTATGGAAAAATCAATAGTCTGTCAGCAGAACTTGTAGCGCTCGTGTGTGCGTGCGTGTGTGCGTGCGTGCGTGTGTGTGTGTGGAAAGAGAGATTTCTCTGTGCGAGAAAGTACTGTTCTTGTGTTATACTTGCCAATCTATTTCCTAATACACAAGTGTTTCCTGCACAGATGTTCTCCCACTGATGAATGTACACAGTCCAGAGCAATATATATGCTGCAAACTCACAACCCGGGTTACAATATATATGTGTGTGTGAGTTTGCAGCCTGAATTGAATATGATGAGAAAGAGAGAGTGGGACTCAGAAATAACAAAGAATGGAAACTTTCCATTGTGCTGTTTTCACCGGCTGTGTTCAAAAGCAAACTAATATTACTAGTATAGTCTGCTTTAACTAAAATTTGACTCATTACCGAATTATGTGCTATATATTAAAAAAAAAAAATTATTAATAATGTTATGTTAGAAACATTGTAGAAAACACTGAAATACACACTCATTGGCACACCACGTTCTGTTTACAGGTATACCGATTTATGTTTCTCTGTGTGTGACTAATTTAGTTCATACTTCCAGGTTGCAAATATTTCCCCTATCAGCTCATTAAGAGAGAAATGTAGATGTACCACCTCTTCAGCATCAGTGGACACGCTCAGTACGCTATAATGAACTCATCTTTTCTGCAGGCGTTAGACACAGACACACAGGGCTTTGATCCTGTCTTCACGGCTAATGAATTAATGCATAACACAAGGTATTGAGCCTCAGGAGTTCAACAGGATGTGGACTTGACTCTAAACTTCCTTGCTTTGAGACAGGATGAGGGGAATGTTTTAAAGTTGATAGACATGTATTACTGCAGAAAAAAGGCTCCTAATGAGTCGCCATGTGATAAAGGCCTAGGTTAGTTGTTACTGTTACCACTATTTTATTATTTTATTTTATTTTATTTCATTATTTTATTTTATTTTATTTTATTTTATTTATGTATTTAATATATTTTTTTTTTTTTTTTGTATTTATTTATTTATGATTTTATTTTTGTCTTTTCTTGCCTTGTCAGAGAAACCGCTACTGGCAGAATGGAACAATTATGTCATCGCTGAATGCAAATGTATTGTGGACAGAAATATATGTTCCTTTCACCGCCTGAGGATGTTTATGTGCAGACAGAGAGTGCATGTTGTGTTTCTGCATGACTGTTTTTTCCTTAGATAGACATTATAGCGTTGTACAGTATCCGCACTGCAACACTTACTGTTGCCTATACAGAATGTGTGAAGTCTGTGTGATGTGACTCATGTCGTACATTCCTTCCTGTCTGACAGATAGCTGTTTATTTAGACCTCTGAGTTTATTCTACAAGTCTGCAATATATGAGTGTGTGTTTGCACCTGTGTGTACTTCCTGTCTATGTCAATTTATGTCCCTTCACCTATTGCACCAAACATCCTACAGTAACAGGAGTGTTTAGCTGAAATACAATTATACAAGCATTTTTTAACAGTATATTTATTGAATGTATATATACACTACCATTCAGAAGTTTGGGGTCAATAAGATTTTTTCCACCATCACAGGACTTGTGTGTGTGTGTGTGTGTATGTATGTATGTATGTATATGTGTGTATATATATATATACACATACATACACCTTTTTTATTTTATATGTGTGTTTTGCGGTCTAGGGTACAAGTGACTTCTGTGTTGCGCCAGACAAATTTCTGATGAACCAAACAAAAGACATAATCAGCTCAGGTAAGTGTATCTCTTATTTTGAATGTATGTTTGTTTGAAGAAAAACAGACATGAACACACACACACACACACACACACACACACACACACAGAGTCATGGCCGGTTCATTTAATCTCATTTTATGAATGGGGATTATGGTTCTTCAGTGAACCAAATTTGCATGAAATGGCATTTTTAAGTCAAGTGCTTGAATAGTTTAAAGGGTTAATCTAATAGACCTTTTATCCTGCTCCATAATCACTATGACTGAATACATCTGTAAAATGGCCATTCCTGTGATTATGTAACTTTAATCCTGTTCTCAGCCATAATATGTTCCTGCACTACCAGACAGCCAGAAGCTCCCTCAGGTGCTTGAGGACGGAGCATCCCAGAGGAAAAAAATCATTCCTCAGAGGCTGCTTTTTCATAGCTAGCAAGATTTAAAGGAATATTTCATCTCAAAATGAATTTAACGCCACAGCCTGAATGGTTAAAAATGGCTTCTAGACATCTGTCTTGTATAGTGGATGTCATGGATCAGAAGGTGCATTTAATCATAATGATAACCAGAAGAAGAAAAAAAGATTTTAAAGAGATTTTTTTTTTTTTTCATTTCTTTTGGTCTGGATGTCATGGTGTTCATAATGCACTTTCTTTTCTCCTCTTCTTTTCTAGATATTGTGCATTATTACCTGTACTGCAGCCAGACTCTCCCCAACCCGTTTCAGCAGGTACTATGGTTAATTGCACTTTTTATGTTCTTTAATTCCTCACCAAAAATGATCACCTGTAGGGATGTGAATCATAAGGAATCTATTGATGCTATTTTGATTCTCATTTTACTGATCAATATAAATTTCCTAACAAATCTTTTAGTACTTTGGAGAAAGCAAGATTTTTTAAATCAAAGAACCATATATTAGTGAGTTAGTGAGTCAGTCAGTCAACGAGTCAGCGAGTGAGTCAGCGAGCGAGTGAGTCAGGTCAGTCAACGAGTCAGCAAGCCAGTGAGTCAGTCAGTGAGTCATTGAGTCGGTCAGTGAGTCAGTCGGTCGTTCAGTGAGTTAGTTGGTCAGTGAGTCAGTTGGTCGGTCTGTGAGTGAGTCGGTCGGTCAGTCATTGAGTCAGTCAGTCAGTGAGTCGGTCGGTCGGTCAGTGAGTCAGTTGGTCAGTGAGTGAGTCAGTCAGTCAGTCGGTCAGTCAGTGAGTGAGTGAGTGAGTCGGTCAGTCAACGAGTCAGCGAGTGAGTCAGCGAGCGAGTGAGTCAGTCAGTCAACGAGTCAGTAAGCCAGTGAGTCAGTCAGTGAGTCGGTCAGTGAGTCAGTCGGTCGTTCAGTGAGTTAGTTGGTCAGTGAGTCAGTTGGTCAGTCAGTGAGTCGGTCGGTCAGTGAGTCAGTTGGTCAGTGAGTGAGTGAGTGAGTCAGTCAGTCGGTCAGTCAACGAGTCAGCGAGTGAGTCAGCGAGCGAGTGAGTCAGTCAGTCAACGAGTCAGCAAGTCAGTGAGTCATTGAGTCGGTCAGTGAGTCAGTCGGTCGTTCAGTCAGTCAGTGAGTGAGTCGGTCGGTCAGTGAGTCGGTCAGTCAGTGGGTCGGTCAGTCGGTCAGTCAGTCGGTGAGTCAGTCAGTCAATCAGTCAGTGAGTCAGTCAGTCACTCACTCAGTCAGTCAGTCAGTGAGTGAGTGAGTCGGTCGGTCGTCAGTGAGTCAGTGAGTCAGTCAGTCAGTGAGTCGGTCAGTGAGTCAGTCAGTCATCAGTCAATCAGAGTGAGTCATCAGTCACTCAGTCAGTCAGTCAGTGAGTGAATCAGTCAGTCGTCACTCAGTGAGTCAGTCAGTGAGTCAGTCAGTGAGTGAGTCAGTCGGTCAGTGAATCAGTCAGTCAATGAGCGAGTGAGTCAGTCGTCAGTCAGTCAGTGACTCAGTCAGTGAATCAGTCAGTCAGTCAGTCAGTCAGTCAGTGAGTGAGTCAGTCAGTCAGTCAGTCAGTGAGTGAGTGAGTCAGTCAGTCAGTCAGTCAGTCAGTCGGTCAGTCGGTCAGTCAGTCGGTGAGTCAGTGAGTGAGTGAGTGGGTCGGTCGATCGGTCGGTCGGTCGGTCGGTCAGTGAGTGAGTCAGTCAGTGAGTCGGTCAGTCAGTCAGTCAGTCAGTCAGTGAGTGAGTCGGTCGGTCAGTGAGTCGGTCAGTCAGTGGGTCGGTCAGTCGGTCAGTCAGTCGGTGAGTCAGTCAGTCAATCAGTCAGTGAGTCAGTCAGTCACTCACTCACTCAGTCAGTCAGTGAGTGAGTGAGTCGGTCGGTCGGTCAGTGAGTCAGTCAGTCAGTGAATCAGTCAGTCATTGAGTGAATCAGTCAGTCAGTCAGTCAGTGAGTGAGTCAGTCGGTCAGTCAGTCAGTGAGTCAGTCAGTCAGTGAATCAGTCAGTCAATGAGCGAGTGAGTCAGTCGTCAGTCAGTCAGTGACTCAGTCAGTGAATCAGTGAGTCAGTCAGTCAGTCAGTCAGTCAGTCAGTCAGTCAGTGAGTGAGTCAGTCAGTCAGTGAATCAGTCAGTCAGTCAGTCAGTCAGTGAGTCAGTCAGTCAGTCAGTCAGTGAGTCAGTCAGTGAGCGAGTCAGAGAAAGACATGCATTTAACATCTTTTGTATTATTCTTTCTCATCACATTCATTTCAGACTGCAACTTTACAAATCATAATTTATTTTTTCATGGCAATAGGAAATTAAATGAAACCTCATGAGTGACCAACTTTGGAAAAAGGCTTAAAAATACATTGCACACACAAGTGTTTGGTAAAATAATACAAATTTAATTAGATTAAACTATTTTTATCAATACCTTTCTATATTGAATGAATTATAATTACATTTTGTAATAATCATTTCTTATGCTTTATCCACCATCTTGGATAGATTCTTTTTAAAATTTGCCCTTGTTACATTTTGTAACAGTATTCTCATTGGAAGTGTAACTATGATGCCTTAAAGTGCTCTCTACAGTATTTAGGTTTTGAAACGGCCAGGAGGAATCAGTTCTCGATTCCAAACTGCAACTGACTTATCGATCTCCTTCTTCTTATACTTTACCCTTTCCCTGACTCTGTGTCTTTCTCCCTCTCTTCTCCTGTCTCTCAGCGTCTCAGGGTTTTTAGGTCAGGCAGTAAAAGGCCAGTGTCCTACATCTCAGCTTGCTGCAGTTCAGCTTGACTTACTATAAGAGAGTAACTGTAGACATCTCTCTCGGATCAATAGAGTTGTCACAGGGAAAGGGAAGCAAAGATGTTCATAACAAGAGCTCAGTTGCATGACATTTATGTAGACACAGGAATATCAGTCTGTAGAGCATCATCAGCACTTAATGTATGAAAATGTTTTTGTAATGAGATTAATATCTGGTCTTTTTTAATCATATTCCCTTCTCTTTATGCTCTGTTCTTGGTCTCATCTTTGTTTAATTTCCAATTGGTGTATATTTAGACTTGCACAGTGTCTGTCACTTTTTTTTTTTTTTTTTTTAGTTGAATAGTTCTTCTTTTCATGTGTGGTCTCTGTTTTCGCAGTGAATTAATTCACTCTCACATCAAGAGAAGAGGGTGGAAATTGTAAAAAAAAAAAAAGAAAGTGGATTAATTTAATCAGGTTTTAGATGTGTTTATCTGATGTTCCACCTGCTGGTGAATCTTGTGAACAAAAGCCTGGGTCATATTTCATCAGAAAATTTTGCATTTTTCCATGCATTATTTTCATCACAGAAAAATCTCATTATTGTAATTCAAAAATTAGCATCCCTAGAATATACTAATGAAATCATCATCCTCAGACACAATGCTTTATTTACTTTAATTTTTTTATTTTTTTTATTTGACCTAAGCATATTATTATTTATTTTTTTTTTTTTTTATTGTGGTCATTTATATAGATTTGAGAGCTGACAGTAGTGATATCCAGCTCTGTTTATCTGTGGATGGTGCAGTTTCTCTCTCTGCTGGTAGGAAGAGGAACTGCACATTAGAACCAAACCTGTGATGTGTGAACTGTTAATGTTGAGTTTGTTTGCCCTTAAACAAAACAAACTGATCCTGAATTAGTTTGTTTTGCAGTCGCTGACTGTCTTCCAGAGATCGCTGACCACCATGCAGATCCAGATACAGGGTCTCCTGCAATTTGCAGTGCCTCTGTTCCCCACAGCTGAGGTGAGTGTGCATGAGGACAGTAAGCATATAGTTACGAGAAGCATATGAGATACGGTCTCAGTAGAATCTGTGGTATTTATTTACATTTATGCATTTGGCAGTTTTACCCAAAATGACTTGCAATGCATACATTGCATAGTCTACAATTAATTCAATCAAAATAAATGAAAAACTAAATAAATGAATAGATAATGAATAGGATTATTTCCATGACAGTTAAGCACATATGTTGTTTTATGTTCTACTTTTTACAGTATTACATTGTTTTTTATATATTATAGTTAAAATGTGATAAGTCTTCATTTTAATTATTTAAATGCAGTATAGCAAAAAAAATCTTGGACAATGTTTTTTATATTTACTATAGATACATATGATATTTCATGCTAAATAAATAAATGTTATTTTCATGATAGTTAAGCACGTATATTGTTTTACTTTGTAGTTTTTACTGTATTACGCAATTTTGCTGTCCCCTCAAAATAACTGAACACACAGCCATTATTGTCTAAACCGCTGGCCACAAAAGTGAGTACACCCCTAAGTGAAAATGTCCAAATTGGGCCCAGTTAGCCATTTTCTCTCCCCGGTATCATGTGACTCGTTAGTGTTACAAGGTCTCAGGTGTGAATGAGGAGCAGGTGTGTTAAATTTGGTGTTATTGCTCTCACTCTCTCATGTGTGTATATGTATATATATATATATATATATATATATATATATATATATATATATATATATATATATATATATATATATATATATATATATATATATATATATATATATATATTGTGTGTGGTTCTTTTCAGAGGGATTTATTGAGTATTCAGCATCTATTGAATAATTCAGAGGCCGGTTTACATCAGCTCACTGCTCTTCTAGACTGCCGAGGACTCAATAAGGTAGCGAGCGAGCACTCATACACATTCCACCTGCTTCTGTCTAATATGATACTGCACGATTAGTGAGATTTCCGCAATTAGTAAAGTGCATCTAAATCTCTTGCGGCATGTGTGTGTTTGCAGGACTACCTGGACGCGCTGATGGGTGTGTGTTATGATGGTGTGGAGGGGTTACTGTATCTCTGTCTGTTCTCTCTGCTGGCGGCCTGTGCCTTCTCAGTCATGCTGTGCGCCATCCCGAGAGCGTGGCGACAGATCGCCAACAGGTACAGTACACACACACAGAATACATTACGCACATTCACACACATTGACTATAGTGCCCTGAACTCTAATCAAACATACATAAACTAGCTAATTAAGTTCTTTGGGAGTCAACTGAAAGTTACAGACAGGTCTGTTAAGAGCCGTTGCATAAAGAAAGATCTCCAGAAGCAGGAATAAATTGATCAAAAGTGACATTTATAATGATACAAAAGATTTATATTTCAAATAAATGCTGTTCTTTTTCACTTTCTATTCATCAAAGAATCCTGAAAAAAAAAATCACTGTTTCCACAAATATATTAAGCAGCAGCACAGCTGTTATCAGTATTGATAATAAGAAGAAATGTTTCTTGAGCAGAAATTTGTAAAAGATCATGTGACACTGATGACTGGAGTAATGATGCTGAAAATTTTGAAAAAAAAAAAGAAATGTTAAAATTAAATAGTTTATTTAAATTGTGATTTATGTTTCAAAATATTATTGTATTTTTGATTAAATAAATACAGCCTTGGTGAGCATAAGAGACTTCTTTGAAAAACATTTAACTCTTTCCCTGCCAGCGTTTATAAAAAAAGAAGAAAAAAAGTTGCCAGCCACCACCAGGGTTTTTTATAATTTTCACAAAAAGTTAATGGCCCCCAGAATATTTTGTTGTAGGAATATTTGAACATGCAATATATCAAAAGAAAGAACATAGCCTCTGTTTTTAAACAATACAAACAAACAAAAACGTGCATTATTCTAGCTTCATGCATTCTCAACTCTTGAATGTGGGTATGTTTCATTAAAAAAAGCAACAATTTTTTTTTTTTGTGCATAAACTTGTTTCTGCTCCTTTTTTGCCTGTGTTTTGATCTGGAGGTTCTGTACTCTTTCAGAAGATGCGTAAAAGCGCCCCCCTACTGTATAACATGGAAAGCCGGAAAATTCCGTCGATGGCGGGGAAACGCTGTCTCATAAATGATGGAAAATTCTGTCAATGTTGGAGAAAGAGTTAAAAATCTTCCCGGCCCCAAATGTTTAAAGGGTAGTGTATACTATAGCATACAATGCTTCTCTTTCC
Organism: Megalobrama amblycephala; assembly: GCF_018812025.1. Classification (NCBI taxonomy): domain Eukaryota; kingdom Metazoa; phylum Chordata; class Actinopteri; order Cypriniformes; family Xenocyprididae; genus Megalobrama; species Megalobrama amblycephala. Next base: position 26,536,111 of record NC_063063.1, read on the forward strand.
CTATCCACAGAGATAGAGATTACGATGACATCGATGACGGGGACCCATTTAACCCTCAGAGCCGGCGAATAACGTCCCACCATCCGCACCAGGGCAACATGCACAGCTTCTGCAGCTACAGTAGCAGCATGGGCAGCCAGACCAGCCTGCACCCTCCGACACAGGCCGTGTCCAACGCACCCCTGTCAGAATATATGTAAGAGTCGCCCTTTAAACTTGATTTATTCTTTTTCATATTCTCCGATTTCCTGTTTTCAGATGGATGCGTCTGAATATTGTGTGACAGCTTAATTCAATAACTTTTGGGTCTAATAAAGGGGAGCTGCTGATTGATTTTCTTTTCTTAAAAGAATATTAGATGAAGTTCACTGTATTACTTCTAAAATACTTATTTCCTTTCTCTTTTCTCAGTCTGTCTTGAACAATCCCCATCACTTTCTCCTTTTATTCATCATTGTCTTGTTTTGTCAGGAACCAGTCTGCGCTGTTTGGTGGAAACCCGCGCTATGAGAACGTGCCTCTGATCGGGAGGGGATCTCCTCCTCCTTCGGTGCGTTGGGCTCCAGCGGCCCAGTCCTTCTCATGACCACACATACATCATGTTTACACAGTGACAATAATTTACACCAAAGATTTAAACTTTTTTCAAAACAACGACGCAATATTTTAAAGTCAACATGAAACCAAAATTGACCATCTGTACACTACTGTTCAAAAGTTTTGGGTGGGTACGTATTTTTAAGAAATGAATACTTTTATTCAGTAGGTTATGCTGTAAATAAATGACAAATAAACAAACAAATAAACAAATACATGCTGTTCTTTTGTTTGCTACTCATCAAAGAATCCTGAAAAAAGGTATCACTGTTTCCACAAAACTATTAAGCAGCCCACAAGCATATTAAGTGAGAGTAAATGGGCTAAAGTTTGATTTCATGTTGACTTTAAACTCTTATCATTATTATTTCTAATCTTAATCTATTTGTTCTTTAGTGGCTTTGTACTGTCTTCTGCTAATAGCTTCTTTTACGTTTTTTCTTTGTTTGTTTGTATGTTTCTCTGTTTGTATGTTTCTGTTCTTATTTTTTCTTCCTTATTTTAACCAAAAAAAAAAAAAAAAAACATTCTTTTTGGAGCTTTACTCTCAGCCATATATAAACCGCGTAAGTTGCTGTATGATTGCAGTATTATTGTCTCAGTCCCTTTGTTATCTGAACTTCCCCCCAATTTTTCTGTTATTTCATCCCTTGTTTTTATAATACATTTTGTTTGGGTGATTTTTCCCTTTTTCACTCCTGGCATGGATCCTCATAGACACACCTACACATGTTGTATGTTAGACACAGATGAGTTATGTAGAGCACGCCCCCTATTGCTAGGAGGTCAGAATGTATTTGCAAGAGCATTTATTTAGTTAATTCTATGTTTAATTGTAGTGTTGTCTGGTCACTAGCATGCCTTAAAAACCCTTTTGTCAGCTAATAACTTTATACAGATTTAGAGTGACATGAGGGTGAGTAAATGATGACAAAATTACAGTCTTTTAGATATTAACTAGATAAAAAAAAAAAAAAAAAACTGCCTTGGCATAATCGGTAATCTATGGAAGCTTGTTTCTTCCAGAGATTATGAAATAAAAAGGGTAATTGCGAATTTTTATCTCAGACTTTTTTTTCTCGCAATTGCGAGTTTCTCAGTATTGTGACATAAAGGCCCTGTTTACACCTGATATTAAGATGAGTTTGGTCGATCTGATCACAAGTGGACCACGCTAAATATTAGTGTAAACGGGTTCTAAACGTTTGGAGCTTTCCATTTTCGACCACTTCCAGAGGTAGTCTAAAACGCATTTGACCAGATTGCTTTCTTAGTGTAAACACGTTGAATGTGTTTGAACCACCACAAAAGATCGCCTACTCTCCACCTACTGACCTAATGCGTAAACATTATGGAAAGCACGCTAGGGACGCGGTATTAAAATTTTGTCGACTGAAGACCAAAGTTTAGTTTGAAAACGAAAACATACCAAGCACAATGTTCTCTCACCATTCCCGATTTTTACAGATATTAGTGCAGAAATTAAAGCTTTTTTTTCGTCGTCTCCGGTCGTGTTTATATGTGAATAGCGTGAACTTATTTCGTCCATTAGATCGAAAGTTCTGAAAAAACCCATACATTTACCCGTCCACAGACCCTCCCATCAAAGAAATCAGGACAGAAGTGATCGAAAGTGGACAAAAGAGACAGATTAGAGCACCAGGAGTAAACGGGAATGTGTCTCCCTCGTCTACTTGTGATCCGATTGACCAAAACGCATCTTAATACCAAGTAGAAACAGGGCCCAGTAATCTCCCAATTGTGAGTTATAAAGTCGAATTGCAGGGTAAAAACTCGCAATTGTGAGAGAAAAAGTCAGAATGGCAAAGTTATATCTCGCAATTCTGACTTTTTTCTCAGAATTGAGAGAGGCTGTAAAGACAATTGTGAGTTATAGGCGAATTACTGGATATATAAACTTGTAATTGTGAGGGGGAAAAAAGTCAGATTGCACTTCTGACTTTTTTCCTCCGAATTGAGAGATATATACTTGCAATTCCAAGTTATAAAGTCCAACGTTTCATTCACAGTTCTGAGAACAAAAACTGACGTTTTTCTTGCAATTTTGAGTTTTTACATCGCAATTCTGACTTTAAAGGTGCCCTAGAACTTTTTTTTAAAAGATGTAATATAAGTCTAAAGTGTCCCCTGAATGTGTCTGTGAAGTTTCAGCTCAAAATACCCCATATGGGTTTTTAATTCATTTTTTGAACTGCCTATTTTGGGGCATCATTATAAATGAGCCGATTCAGGGTGTGTAGCCCTTTAAATCTCGTGCTCCATGCCCCAAGAGCTCGCGCTTGCCTTAAACAACATAAAAAAAGTTCAAACAGCTAATATAACCCTCAAAATGGATCTTTACAAAGTGTTCGTCATGCAACATGTCTAATCGCGTAAGTATAGTATTTATTTGGATGTTTACATATGGTTATGAATGAGTTTGATAGTGCTTCCGTGGCTAACGGCTAATGCTACACTGTTGAAGAGATTTATAAAGAATGAAGTTGTGTTTGTGCATTATACAGACTGCAAGTGTTTAAAAATGAAAATGCGAACGCTCTTGTCTCCGTGAATACAATAAGAAACGATGGTAACTTTAACCACATTTAACAGTACATTAGCAAAATGCTAACGAAACATTTAGAAAGACAATTTACAAATAACACTAAAAATATCATGTTATCATGAATCATGTCAGTTATTATTGCTCCATCTGCTATTGTTCTTGCTTGCTTACCTAGTCTGATGATTCAGCTGTGCACAGATCCAGACGTGTAATCCCTTTCATAATGTTGGGAACATGAGCTGGCATATGCAAATATTGGGGGCGTACATATTAATGATCCCGACTGTTACGTAACAGTCGGTGTTATGTTGAGATTCGACTGTTCTTCGGAGGTCTTTTAAACAAATGAGATTTATATAAGGAGGAAACAATGGAGTTTGAGACTCACTGTATGTCATTTCCATGTACTGAACTCTTGTTATTTAACTATGCCAAGATAAATTCAATTTTTGAATCTAGGGCACCTTTAAAAATTTCAATTCATAGAAAAAAGCTTGCAATTCTGATAAAAGAAAATCTGACATATTTCTTGCAATTGCACTGACTTTATAATATGTAATTGCAAGTTTATACAACGCAATTTCAAGGAAAATAAGTCAGAATTGTGAGAAGTCGCAATTACCTTTTTTATGTTTTCATTCTGTGGCTGAAACAAGCAACCATAGTAAACTTGTAGTCCACAACGAACACAAAAAGTGTAGTTCATTTTCATTTCACTCTTAAAAAAAAAGGTCATTGTTTGCTTTAATATTAGCCATGTAGATAGTGTCAGTTTGTGACTCCTGTGTTGATGTTCTCCTCAGTACTCTCCAACCATGAGAGCCACCTACCTCTCCATGACCGAAGACCAGATCAGACACTTTGGGGAGGATTTCCGAGCGTAGAACTGATCCGTTTTCTTCTGTCATGCACACGTTTTGTCTGGTGTGATTCTTCACACTCTGGAAATATGGACACATGGAAAACCCTCACGCCAGCATGTGTGCGCATCTTTGTTTGTGTTACAGGACCACGGTCTGAGAGGAGAACATCATTTTAAGAGCACTCTGTGTGTGTCCGTATGGGTGCTTGCATGTATGTGTGTGTTTGTCGATTATTCTGATGGTGCGATGCATATTTTCCCTCACTACTGAGGATCTGAAATATCCTGTCTCTAATAATGTTTTATTTGTATGTTTACGTCAAATAGACTGTTGGTCTTCCCTATTGCCTTTCAAGTGCAGAAACTGTTCAGTGTGGGTAACAAACACTATTTTGGACCCACTTTATATTGCGTCTTTAACTACTATGTACTAACATTTACATTAATCATTTGATGCAATGCACTTATTGTGTATTTATTTATTTAAATACCTGTTGTTAATTTCTGTAATTACCTCTATAATTACAATGTTGATCCTTGACTTACCCCACCTTTAAACTTAACCATACCACAAAACCTCTCCCTATACTTACCCGTATCCCACCTCAATAGCAGCAAAAGTATTTTGCAATACGATATGAACACAATAAGCACATGGTACCTAACAGTCAGTGTTCTTTTAGAATATTTACAGTGTAATTATACAATTTAGTACTGAGTAATATAATATTAATTAACTTACATGTACTTGTTACACACATAAATATATATAAGTACATAGAAGTTAAAGGCACCTAATATAATATGGGACCACATTTTTTTTTTCTTTTTTCTAACCAGAGTACAGTACCAAACCTTATAAAGGTTAGCCATTCGTCATTAAAGACTGTACATATAAGTGTGGACACTGGTTGAAGTATTAATATTCTGTCCATTGGACATTTAGTCCTACATAGTGTACAGCATTGCTAGTATCAACATAGTAGGTTTGCTAGGTACTTTTCCAAGCGATTGTTGCTCATGAAAAGTTGTCTTACTTTTTTTTTTTTTTTTTTTTTTTTTTTAGCTACTGTGCAGTGTGAACTTCATGAACGTCATCACATTTTATGATGGCTAACTGTACAGATACTAATGCGTTTTATCTTCTTATTTTGAAGTGAAGTCTATTGTTTTCTAAATGTCTTTTGTGCCAAGAATGGAAGCATGTTTTGTGCCTCTAAAGCCTTTGTTTTCATTCCCTTTCACTGCTTTTTCACTGTGTGTATCTATGATTAACAGGGATGGGACTTAGCTTTTGTGTTTGTTTTATGCATGTAGAGGCATTTTAAAGCACAACATGATCACTTTGGGTTTATAGTGACCAAACACTGTCACTTCGTACCACAAATGATGTTTCTAACATCCTGAGAGACTTTCACCTCATTTCCAGCAAGCACAAATGACGGGTCATTTTACCTGGAACTTAAAATCGCAGACCTTCCTTTTTATACAAGTGTAGAAAGCACACTGAGCCAATTTTCTCCCATGTTGCAAATGCATATGCATTGAATTAACCTGTTGACCAGCTGTAAATAACCTGTATGGTAACAAATGTTGTGTGACTCTTTGTATTTCTTTCTTTGCTCCATTCTTGAGTGCCATTCTCAGTATATTGTTTGATAAAATCATCTACTTGGACAGATTGCTTGCACAGCGTGTCCTCATTTGAAATTGATGGTGGCTTCCGTTTGGTTTATTGCATAGTGTTTTTAATACATACTGCATACTGATTTTAATACTCGGTGCATGAATAACACTGCGTTGCAGACACTGACGGTGGTGCTTGACTTCTGTCTAACTTAGAGGACAGAAACATGGATATATAATAAAAAACATTTTGATTTGAATTGAGACCTTTGAGTGAAAACTTTTATTTAGGTACATTTATGTAGCTTATAGCAGGGCAGGTTTTCAAACTCTATGGGGAAAATGTTACTTACGGACTATTTTTGGCTTTGCAACAAAATGTAAATCATAAAAACAATGATGAAACTACAAAAATGTGTACAAAACCGTTTTGGCCTACTAGTGTTAATACATTTGAAAAGTTAGGCTACATCACAACTACAAACTACTTCCCAAAATTATGTTTATAATAATACTCTTGTCCTGTGAATACGGTTAAGATCATCTAACTAATACATTATATATTTGTTTCTTGTTTAATATGTCTGCCAGTGTTCTTTTACAGTTTCAGTTATTGCAAAAGTACTATGATTAGCCTGCCCTATCATATGATGGGTTTTAGTTTGGAGACCAAATTGAATAAGATTTTCAAATGAATGTTTGAAAGCAACATACAACCCCACTGCTATAGAAAACAAGCGTTTGTGTAATTGGACTAAACTCCTTTCCTTACAGTTGCTGCGATATAGCCTCAGCAGTAATGTTTGACGCTGCTTAAAACTAAATATATGATAATGAAATGATAAATTGAAACTTGTGTCCCGCATAATTCCTGAAAAGGATTTTTAATGGTGTTTTTCTCATTGGACCATATGAGTGTTGTTACTTAGCGCCCTCTACTGGACCTGTTGTCGAACTTCATTAGAAAAACAGAAAGCCTGAGGTAAAACAGCAAACAATGTTAATTTCATGTGAGTGAAACATAATAAAAGAGCACATTTATTTCTACGTGTATAATTTGGCATTCAGTGCTGTTAGTGTTTAGCAGCATTAATATTAGCACTATTAAAGAGAGTAAAAGTATGTCTGCAAACGTGACGTCACGAGCCGCCGCTGCTAGGTTACGGTAAACTACTACAGACCAGTGAACCACCAAAACCCAGAAAGCGTCACAAAATCAGGTAAAATTAATCAATGTCTTATTTTGAAAGAGTTTAACTTTAAACGGGTACCTGTCATAGATTGATACATGCCTTTATATATGTAATGTTCTGGAAGTCTTTCCAAAACAACTTCTGACACAGCTTTAGACCTTCTGATATCGGTGTGGTTGGTTGGACTTCCCTAACAGTAACCCAGCTGACAGTTCTCAGAACTTTGGCTAACATTCGAAGTTATGAGCGAAAGTTCTTTAGTAACGTTAATAGAACGTTCGTTCAAATGTATCTCTGGTCTATAAAAACGATATCAAAACATTAGAACAAAAATGTTATTTTTTACATCATTCATGGAACGTTTTCCTGAAGCATTTTAGTTGGAGTATCGTCTGTTTGGTGTTTTTACTCCATACTATTTCTTTTTTCTTTTTTTTATGGTTCAGAGAAAGGAACGTTCCCATAATACTTGCAAAATGATCAAACAGAGAAAACAATCCCTTAATGTTTTCTCTAACGTTCACATAACCAAGAATAAACGTTTTTAAAACATTTTAAAAATGTGACGTTTTGAACGTTCTGAGAACATTCAGAACTTAGCAAAACGTTGCTACAACTTATTTTTATTAGCTGGGAAAGAAAAGCTGGAAAATATTTTAGTGCTCCTATCATAAACAATGCAGATAAGATTTTATTAAGTTTTAATGAGTCTTTGGTAATCAGCTTAGTATTATAATCTAAAATACTTCACTGTTGATCATTTAAGTGTTTTCATCATTACAACATAAAATGTTTGTTTTCAGAGTTTCAGCTTGATTTTCTCATCAGTATGTGGGTGTGATGCACTATATAATTCCTCTAAAAACTATTTTAATCCAAAAATCTTACATATTTTATGAAACATTCATGGCCACATTATTTGGGGGAATATGTCATTTTTTGTATTTTTAAAAATTAATTAATCACTAACTTGATTGTCTTATCAATAAGTGGGTGTGATGTACTACAATTCCTCTAAAACTATTTTTTTTAAAAAACATTACATAGGCTATAATAATTACAGAAACAGTTATGACCTCATTAATTGAGGGAATGTATGGTACAGGACCATTGCAAATTAACAAAAAATAAACTCCATACATATGTAGTATGCAATTTTTAACCCACAACTTCATTGCAAAATGTATAAAAATGCACATTTGATCATTAAAATCCTTTAACATTTCTAGCTAAAATGGAGATTGTGTACGTGTACACAAAAAAGCGCAGTGAGTTTGGCCGCCAGTGTAACTTTTCAGACCGTCCGGCTGAGCTGCACGTGGACATTCTGCCTGACCATTCCCTCGCTGCAAACTTCACAGTGAGAGATCCATGTAATGTGACCATGCAATGCGCTGAGGAAATGTCAGAGCATGAGGTGAGACCAGCATTTGACACAGCAACACATGCCATGAACACAAAAAGTTCATGAACATGTTTTTTAGTAAACAACTGTACGTTCATAAAATATCATGAAATGTATATATTACAATTACAATGTAGTCTGAATCATTGTCCTGTTCAGGTGAACACAGTGCGCTTTGAATCAGAATCACGAGGAATAAACCATGTGGAAGGAGGGTGGCCGAAAGATCTCAATCCAGAAGACATGGAGGCGACCATCCGCTACAGGAAGAAAGTAGAGAAGGATGAACACTATCAGAACACGATTTTGCAGATTGCTGGTGTGAGTGCCTTAAATTAACCATGGAGTATTATACTTGAGATGAGAAATTATGTGCTGGGCTTATATTTGAAGACTTCAGATGCAAATGCCTCTAAGTGCCATCTGAAATTTTCTTCTAAAATGAGCATTTTTATCAAGCTTGTATGTTTAGGTTCAGTAATTTCACTTTAATGGCAATTAATAGGTTCTTTTCATGGCCGTTAAAGTGAAATAACTGAACATAAACATACAAGCTTGATAAAAATGCTAATTTTAGAAGAAAATTTCAGATGGCACTTAGAGGCTTTTGCATCTGATGTCTTCAAACCTGTATTGTGAGCTTCCTCTCAGAAGACATGGATTTAACTTCTTTATAAATGTGTTACTTTTGCCCATTGCAGCTCATGGAACACTGTAGCAAGCAGAACAACGCTACTGACATCTACCAGGATTTTTTTGATGATGAGGATGAGGAAGAGGCGGAGGAATCAGAGGAAGAGCCATCAGCGAAGACAATCAATGTTTTCAGGTGAGTGCACTCAACATTAGTTATAGAGCAGCACCAGCCAGGTCACTGGCACAAGTTTTGTGAATGAATAAATCATTTTCTCTTTTCAACACATTTTAAGGGACATTTTGGGTAAATATTGTGCTTATTTAAAGGTGCCCTAGATTCAAAAATTGAATTTACCTCGGCATAGTTGAATAACAAGAGTTCAGTACATGGAAAAGACATACAGTGAGTCTCAAACTCCATTGTTTCCTCCTTCTTATATAAATCTCATTTGTTTAAAAGACCACCGAAGAACAGGCGAATCTCAACATAACACCGACTGTTACGTAACAGTCGGGGTGTACGCCCCCAATATTTGCATATGCCAGCCCATGTTCCCAACATTATGAAAGGCATTAGACAAGGGCAGAACGTCTGGATGTGCACAGCTGAATCATCAGACTAGGTAAGCAAGCAAGGACAATAGCAAAAAATGGCAGATGGAGCAATAATAACTGACATGATTCATGATAACATGATATTTTTAGTGATATTTGTAAATTGTCTTTCTAAATGTTTCGTTAGCATGTTGCTAATGTACTGTTAAATGTGGTTAAAGTTACCATCGTTTCTTACTGTATTCACGGAGACAAGAGCCGTTGCTATTTTCATTTTTAAACACTTGCAGTCTGTATAATGCATAAACACAACTTCATTCTTTATAAATCCAACAGTGTAGCATTAGCCGTTAGCCACGGAGCATAGCCTCAAACTCATTCAGAATCAATGTAAACATCAAAATAAACACTGTACTTACGCGATTAGACATGCTGCATGACGAACACTTTGTAAAGATCCATTTTGAGGGTTATATTAGCTGTTTGAACTTTTTTTATGTTGTTTAAGGCAAGCGCGAGCTCCGTGGGCGTGGAGCACGAGATTTAAAGGGCCACACACCCTGAATCGGCTCATTTCTAATTATGCCCCAAAATAGGCAGTTAAAAAAATGAATTAAAAAAAATCTATGGGGTATTTTGAGCTGAAACTTCACAGACACATTCAGGGGACACCTTAGACTTATATTACATCTTTTAAAAAAAAGTTCTAGGGCACCTTTAAACATTTATATATAAATAGAAATGTTTCTTAAGCACCAAATCATGATTTCTAAAGGATTATGTGACACTAAAGACTGGGGTAATGATGCTGAACTTCTTTTTTTTTTTTTTTTTTTTTTTTTTTAAAGTTAAATGAAAATATAAAGTTATGAAACTTAACTTTGCCCTTAGCCAAATCAATTTGCTCTGGAACAAGTAGATTAATAAGATCAAAGATTGCCCGTTTGATATACCCAAAATGAATTATACCTCATGTTTAACCATGTTTAATCTACATAACACCCAGCGGCAAAATTGGAAGAAAAAAGAAAAAAAAGGACTGGCCGAGATAAAGGTGTTCTCGGCGGGTACATGAGCACTGAGCGGCCGCTGACGGCCCGGAGCTCACATCTCAGGAAACGTCTAAACAAATTGTCAAATAGGCACTATGTTTTTATATAAGTTGCATATTTGAGGTCTAAATAACTACATTCTCAGCTAAAAAAAGCTCTTAAAACTACATTCCGTGACACAACAACAGTAGTATTTGTAAAATGATGGTGGGTTTGCTTGTACTCCATGAAACTCGCTGTGAGAAATGCTGCAAGTGGAGTGATACAAGTGGTGAAATGGTACTGGTAGAATATTGCATGGCTGAAAAAGGCTCTCAGCCAATTAGATTCGAGAACCAGAACGAACTGTTGTATATATATATATATATATATATATATATATATATATATATAAAATTTAATTAGACTAAAAAGACTGAGATTATACTATTTTTCTTTTTCTTTCTCTGTCTGTCTTTCTTTTTTCTTTCCTTTTAAAGAATTATTGCTTTTGAGTCATATAGTATTTAATCATTTGGCTATCTGTGTTTTTTTTTTCTTTTTTCTAGAGACCCGAATGAAGTGAAGCGCACAGCCACCAGTTTGTCCTGGCACCCCGATGGCAACCATAAACTTGCTGTTGCTTATTCTTCCCTGGAGTTTCAGAAAGCACCCAATGACATGAGCTTCGACTCCTACATATGGGACATTGGTATCATACCATAAAAACAGCACATTTCAGTGATATAAATGAGTCACCACAAAAATATTGAACAAAAAGTTTTTTCCCCATTCAGAAAATCACAATAAACCTGAGATGACCCTGAAACCTGTATGTCCAATTGTTTGTCTGGAGTACAACCCAAAAGATTCACACATTCTCGTTGGGGGAAGCTACAATGGACAAATTGGTAAGTTTTATCGCCTGAGTACCTCTTTGGATACACAGTTAATCATGTTCTGTTCCAGCTACCAAAACACTTATGACCATCTGAACTCTTTCAGTGGCGTAATTAGATTGGCCTCAGTCGCTCTGGGCATTTTTAGTTCTCAGTAAATGATGGTTAATGGAAAAAAGTACTTTTGACCTTGTCTGAATAGTGTTTGATAAATGTGTCTCCTTTGAAAAGTCTAATGTCTGAGCTAATGGTCTTTGGCATTGAATGCATAGTTGAAATTACTATTCACTTTGGAATGGCATCTGTAGATATGATTGTGTAATTGTACACAAATGTCCTAAAATTATGCATGACCACCTTGTTGTTTATCTTGTTACCAGCATATTGGGACACGCGTAAAGGCAGCCAGCCAGTAGAGATGTCCACCATCGAACACAGCCATAGGGATCCTGTCTACAAAGTCATCTGGCTGCAGTCGAAGACAGGAATGGACATCTTCTCAGCTTCTACAGATGGTCAGGTCTGTGTGCAATGACACATAAGCCCAAAAATAAATTAGTAAACCACACAATATTTCATTTAGACTTGCACTGCAGTCTTCAGAGATAAAAGATACTCATGCATCTGACACCAGGTGCTGTGGTGGGACATTCGTAAGATGAGTGAGCCCACGGAGAGACTCGTGCTGGACCCCAGTAAGAAGGGGAACCTTGATAATGCCCTCGGTGCAATCTCACTGGAGTTTGAAACCACTATGGTAAGAACTGTTCTTATTTTTGGCCCGCTACAAGACGAAACCTTGTGGAAACAGATGTTGAGAACTTAAACATTCTCTGTTTTTGATTACACAAGCCTACTAAGTTCATGGTGGGCACAGAGCAGGGTCCTGTGGTTTCCTGCAATCGCAAAGCAAAAACCCCAGCTGAGAAGATTGTATGCACATACAGCGGACACCACGGTCCCATTTATGCCCTGCAGAGGAACCCATTTTTTCCTAAGAACTTCCTGACCGTGGCTGACTGGACCGCGCGCATCTGGTCAGAGGACATCAAGGAGTCCTCCATTATGTGGACCAAGTAACTTATGTTTTGTTGTTCAAATACAGCATTACAAAAGCAATTCTCTATTCAATTTTTGGGAAAATATCAGTTTTATGTACACTACTATTCAAAAGTTTGGGGTCAGTGAGACTTTTTCTTTTTTTTTTGAAAGAAGTTAATATTTCTATTCAGCAACAACACATTAAATTGATCAAAAGCAACAGTAACGATTTTTACTTTGTTCCAGATTTTTGAAATATTAAGCAGCACAACTGTTTTCAACATTGATAACAACAAAATATGTTTCTTGAGCAGCAAATCAGCATATTAGAATGGTTTCTGAAGGATCATGTGACACTGAAGATTGGAGTAATGATGCTGAAAAAATTCAGCTTTGCCATCAATTTTAAAATATATTACAAAAAGAAAACAGTTATTTTAAATTGTAATAATATTTCACAATATTTATTTGTTATTTTACTATCACTGAGATACTATTATAGTTTTTATTAATTTTTAAATTAGATTTTATGTTTATATTTTCCATTTTTATTTTAATTTCAGTTTAAGTTTTAGTGATATATGGTATATATATATATATATATATATATATATATAGCCTGCTATTTTAAGTGTATTATTATTATTATTATTATTATTATTATTATTATTTATTTTAATCAAATAAATGCAACATTGTTGAGCTTGGTCAAAAAAAAATTTCAAATAAATATATATATATATATATATCTTGTCGACCCCAAACTTAGTGTAGATGTTTGGTGAGACTTGCACATGTGCCAGTATTTCTAATCTATTATTTCTACAGGTATCACACGGCCCACCTGTTAGATGGCTGTTGGAGTCCAGTCAGACCCGCAGTCTTCTTTACAGTAAAGACTGACGGCACCTTGGATGTGTGGGACATCTTATTTAAACAGAACGACCCCACTCTCAGCCTCAAAGTTGGTGCTAAATGTCTCCTCCTTGAACTGAAACCATCTCACAGTCCAACATTTCAGCATTATTTGTTTTAATAAATATTCCTAATGTATGTATGTTTTTTTCTCACAGGTTTGTGATGAAGCCCTGTACAGTGTCCGGGTGCAAGATAATGGCCGTTTCCTGGGCTGTGGCTCTCAGCTGGGAACCACCACACTGCTGGAGATTTCATCAGGACTGTACAGACTGCAGAAGAACGAGAAAGCCCTGGTCTCAGAGGTGAGATACAAACACACATGAACATGTGAGGTTGGTCAATGATTGTCTCTTATGCTTACTAAGGCTGCATTAATTTGATCAAAAATACTGTAATATAAGTAATATTGTAAAATTGTCTATATATACAGTATGGATCAAAAGTTTGGACACATTACTAATTTTAATGTTTTTGAAAGAAGTCTCTTATGCTCATCAAGCCTGCAGTTATTTGATCAAAAATGCAGAAAAAACAGTAATATTGTGAAATATTATTACTATTTTAAAAATAATGGTTTTCTATTTTAATATACTTTAAAATATAATTTATTTCTGTGATGCAAAGCTGAATATTCATCAGCCATTACTCCAGTCTTCAGTGTCACATGATCCTTCAGAAATCATTCTAATATGCTCATTTATTATCAATATTGGAGACAGTTGTCTTTACTATCACTTTTTTCATCAATTGCTGAATAAAAGTATTAATTTCTTTCAAAAAAAAGAAAGAAAAAAAATTACAGATCCCAACTTTTGAATGCTAGTGTATATTGTTACAAAAGATTTCTATTTTAAAGAAATGCTGTTCATTTTTCTTTTACTTTTTATTCATCAAAGAATCCTGAAAAAAGTATCACAGGTTCTAAAAAATATTAAGCAGCACAACTGTTTCCAATACTGATAATAAATCAGCATTTAAGAATGATTTCTGAAGGATCACGTGACACTGATATATAAAGAAAAAAAAATATATATATATATATATATATATATATATATATATATATATATATATATATATATATATATATATTTCTGCTCCTATATACTAGACTATATCATAATAATAATATTAAATTATTATCACTTATAAATACCAAATTATATATATATGCACACATACATTTTATTTGTTTTTTATCCATCTTAAAAACAGTTCTGGCCAATCTAACCTTTTGACAAAGTAATTTAAGAGACAATAAAAAGTTTAAATCTATTAAAATCTGTAATAAAAAAACTAGAATGATTGCTCTTTTTTTCTAAGCATTTTCACTAATTATCCTATGGGACTGAAAAGTTCCCCTAACTGAAGTATCCCCCATTTATTAATGGATGTAAAAATATTTTTGTATGTACTGTAAATCCATTTGTCATAGACTGAGCTTGTGAGGTGTATTTTCCCTTGCTTTTTGCAGATGTTTGAACGCGAGACCAAGCGGGAGAAGATTCTGGAAGCTCGGCACAGAGAGATGCGTCTGAAGGAACGCAGCCGCTCCGAGCAGAGCCGGGAGGACGAGGCGAAAGAGGCATACGGGGAGGAGAGCACAGAGGAGCCGGTGGCCCGTGCAGAGAGGGACTTCTTCGACATGTTAAAGGCTGAGATGGAGAAAGAGAGGAATGAGGACAAAGAAAGAGATAAGGTTAAGGATGTTCTGCTTCCAACCTGTTTATGCTAATGTTTTGAGCGTCAGATCTGACGTCTAAAACATTTAATCAAGGTTTTTAACCACACATCTGTGTGTTTTTGATGGGTGTTGTCATAAGTGTGTGTTTCTGAATGGCCCGTCAAATGAAATTGCCCCCCTTTGTGGAGCTTAAACAAATTGTATCCCATGTTTGGACTGTTGCTCCAATAAGATAAGGGTCCTGAGCTCTATATATAACCCTGAAAGCTGGGGTGAAGACACTCTATTGTGAAAGACAAAGAAAGAAAAAATCAATAAAGTCTACTTTGTCTCTACCCAGAATACTTTATGCTCCTCTGTGATTGGTGAGGAGGCATTTGAGCTTGCATGACCATCAGAAGTGTATTGCTATAGGCCCATCTACTCAAAGGCTCATGTGATTAATGGTTTTGGCCTTTTCAAGGACTTAAGCTATTTGAAAATAAAGAGGGGGTTTATAATTAGGTTTGTTGCATGTGATTTCTATAGGAAATTAATTGGACAAAAATGAAGTTTGGCTGGTCGTATCTGATCTGTCTTTTCTAAGATTCTTTCTTATTCCCTGCAGGAGAAAGGCGTGTGTGAAGAGAAAGATTTCCAGGAGGAATATGAAACTAATGGTGTTGGTTCTTTTACAAGAAGAGAAATCTCTCTGTAGACTGTGAACACAGAGCTGTGACTGGTTGCATAAACTAGCATAAACATACTCTTACAAGTTAGTCATCTATTTTTTTTTTTTCTTCAAAACTGGTTATAAGTTACATAAAAACGTAGATTGGTGTAATTTCAATCAGAAAAGTAAGAATGATTAGCTCTAACTAATTACTAGTTGGTCAGACTAGTCCATATGTCTTAACTCAGCGGTTCGGTTTATGCAACTGGGTCCACGTTGTCTCATACTTAGTCACTGAAACACTGTTCACATCCCATTTTACTTTCTTCTTTGTTGTATTTCTGAGTAAAACAGGATATTCAATGAGAAATATATATATATAATCTCATAGAATTAATTTATCATTGATTGGATTGTGTAAAGCGGGAGTTAGATACCAGAATGGAATCAGGTGGTCGGAGTGGAGGTTTGAGAAGTTGTTTCAGAGTTCGAGCAAGTTTGCATTTTGAGAAAATGTGCACTGATGGATTGTTCATAGTAAGTCCTGGGACTCTGCTTTGAAATGATATGTATTGTGAAAAGTGCTCTACAAATAAACATGACTTGACTTGCACGAATGTGCATTAAAAAAATTAAATATTGAATTTTTCCTATAAGGAATAAATACAGCTGAATATGTTGGATAATTATTTTTTTATTTAAATATGCATGATTATTGCAATTAGTCTAACACTTATCAGTGTTGTTCCTGATCTTTCACATGTTTTATATCCTCAAAACAGCACCAGATTATGAAGTGGAAGAGCTGTGAAACTGTTAGCGACATTTGTTTTGTAATAAAATATATACAAATATCCATAATTTGTGTCACTATATCTTAAAAATGTCTTAAAATCTTAAAGTCCCCCTGTGGTGAAAATCACGTTTTAATGTTGTTTATACAGTATCTCACAGAAGTGAGTACACCCCTCACATTTTTGTAAATATTTTATTATATCTTTTCATGTGTCAACACTGAAGAAATGACACTTTGTTACAATGTAAAGTAGTGAGTGTACAGCTTGTTTAACAGTGTAAATTTGCTGTCCCCTCAAAATAACTCAACACACAGCCATTAATGTCTAAACCGCTGGCCACAAAAGTGAGTACACCCCTAAGTGAAAATGTCCAAACTGGGCCCAATAAGCCATTTTCTCTCCCCGGTGTCATGTGACTCATTAGTGTTACAAGGTCTCAGGTGTGAATGAGGAGCAGGTGTGTTAAATTTGGTGTTATCGCTCTCACTCTCTCATATTGGTCACTGGAAGTTCAACATGGCACCTCATGGCAAAGAACTCTCTGAGGATCTGAAAAAAAGAATTGTTGCTCTACATAAAGATGGCATAGGCTATAAGAAGTGTAAATTCATAAGTCAACACTATTGCTGAGTATTTTCTCCTTAAATCTAAAGACAGTCTCAAAAACGTGGTTTGAAATCGCTGGTGTTTGTGCCGTCAAAAACTACCTTGTAACCAATCACACGCTGGCGGGCTTTAGCATATCATTAACTATGACCGATCTGAAGCAGGGTCCCAATATATTTTCCTGTTGATATGAAAAAATCGAGTAGCTTTAGCAATATAAGGGGTGTATGATGTATATTACGATGTTATGATGAACTATATGCCTATATAACCCCAAAACAATAATTATATAATAACAAATAACAATAATTATATCTAATAAGTATATACTATATAATATAGGCCTATGATACTTATGTTTATTTGTATTGATATATTGTTAAAGGTGCCATCAAACGTTTTTTTACAAGATGTAATATAAGTATAAGGTGTCCCCTGAATGTGTCTGTGAAGTTGCAGCTCAAAATACCCCATAGATTTTTTTTTTTTTTTTTAATTAATTAATTTTTTTAACTGCCTATATTTAGGTATAATTAGAAATGCGCCGATTCATGCTGCGGCCCCTTTAAATCGCGTGCTCTCCGCCTCCTCCCGAGTCCCGAGCTCTCGACTCTATCACTGCATAAACAAAGTTCACACAGCTAATATAACCCTCAAAATGGATCTTTACAAAGTGTTCGTCATGCATGCTGCATGCATACATCGGATTATGTGAGTATTGTATTTATTTGGATGTTTACATTTGATTCTGAATGAGTTTGATAGTGCTCCGTGGCTAACGGCTAATGCTACACTGTTGGAGAGATTTATAAAGAATATAGTTTTCTCAATATGTTCTTCAGCGATTTGCGTCCTTGTGTTCTTGCTCTATGCATTAAGTCGAATACTCAAGAACGGAACGGACGCATATACAGACTGCAAGTGTTTAAAAATGAAAATAGCGACGGCTCTCTTGTCTGAAAGTAAACCGTTTGTTTTGCTTAATTTTAATAAAATGATAACCTGAAGAAAGCCTGCAGTATTTTTATTGGCATATAAAAAATAATCTTAACATTGACAAAGCATAACAGCCAAAGGCTACTCATTTTCATAAATACACGTGGTGAAATAAAAAGATATAAAATTATATGAAAACAATGTCTATAATAATATGAAAGAATTTTTTTAATAGGTTATGACAACTGTTTGTGATGTTATGTTGTATTTATTGTGCATTAGCCACTTATAATATGCTGTAACGGTCAGTTGAGCAACAAGATCGCAGCACATCTCAATTCTCAAATGATGCGTTCTCTGTCCTCGCGTCCTTCCGAGTTCGTTCTTTCAAGGTCGCCTGGCAAGACCGGACTCCACGAGAACGCAAGTCCGTTCTCTGCGTTCTTGGAATTGAGAAACAGCCAAAGTTGTGTTTATGCATTAAGTTATACAGACTGCAAGCGTTTAAAAATGAAAATAGCACGGCTCTCTTGTCTCCGTGAATACAGTAAGAAACGATGGTAACTTTAAACACATTTAACAGTAACGTTACATTAGCAAAATGCTAACGAAACATTTAGAAAGACAATTTACAAATATCACTAAAAATATCATGTTATCATGGATCATGTCAGTTATTATCGCTCCATCTGCCATTTTTCGCTGTTGTCCTTGCTTGCTTACCTAGTCTGATGATTCAGCTGTGCACATCCAGAAGTTAATACTGGCTGCCCTTGTGTAATGCCTTTGAACATGAGCTGGCATATGCAAATATTGGGGGTGTACATATTAATGTTACGTAACAGTCGGTGTTATGTTGAGATTCGCCTGTTCTTCGGAGGTCTTTTAAACAAATGAGATTTATATAAGAAGGAGGAAACAATGGAGTTTGAGACTCACTGTATGTCATTTACATGTACTGAACTCTTGTTATTTAACTATGCCGAGGTAAATTCAATTTTCAATTCAATGGCACCTTTAAGAATAATAATAATTATATATATATATATATATATATATATATATATATATATATATATATATATATATATATATATATATATAATTTCTTTAATTTATCGAATTAAACATTAAAAAAAACAAAAAAAACATGACAATATTGACAGGAAGCTGCAGTACAAGGACTGACCAGCAGGGTTCGCTGCTGCCTCAGAGTCTGAGAGTTTCTGCCCACCTGAGTGAAGCATCAGCCGCGGTGAATGACGCACTGCACTCTGCTCATCTCTAGGGACATCACAAACACAACACACTCTCACACACTCACTCACGGGTTTAGTGTGGGTGGAGAGACACACATCCTACTCAGACATGGACCTGACGGACTCCACGGCGCGTGTTTGATCGTTCAGTGTGTTTTATAATCTTAGAGAGAGAGAGAAGCGCAGGTGAATTGTTAGCTGAATCATGACCTCGCGGCGTCTGTTGTGCTCTCTTCACGTGACGCGCATGTTTTAGTTTACAAATAAGCGTAAAAACGTCCCGCAAAACATTACGATGAAGGACACTGCAGAATCAAAGGATCAACAGCTGACAGTAAGTCCACTGACTTATTGTTTACCTGCACTGGCGTCCACTAGAGTTTGTAAACTGTGTTCATCTATATATGTGTGAATTCCCTATAATCAACTATTATAGTAGTTGTTATTATAGTTATATTATAGTCGTTTTTATACTTTTTTTTTCAACCAATAATAGGCCTAATAATAATTTGTGTATGTTATGATATTATCTGCATGCACTTGTGTTGTTTGCATATATGTGTATTATGAAATATAGCTTATATTTTATCTGCATATGTTTTATTATTAGTCTTTAGACTGTGCAGCAAGAAATTGTGTGTGTGTATGTGTATGTATATATATATATATATATATATATATATATATATATGACATGTTTTATGTATCTAGGTAAATAATTTTGTTGAAATGATCTCAGCTCTATTTAAAACAGCATTTTGCTCTTTCATATTATTTTATGCATGTAGCTTAAATGAGCTTATATTGAAAGACTGTATTAAGTATTTCTATTTTAAAATTAATTTATTACACTGCAGGACCATTTACAATGATCTACTGACGCAAAAGATTGAGTTAAAATTATGACAGACTTAATAGATATGGTGACCACTTAGAGAAACTATGAAATATTTGAATATACTATGAATATATGAAATGTTCTCATTTATACAATCTTAACCTAAAATCTTGATTTTGTTAAAAAAGAATTCATGGATGTATTATGCATTAACTATACGCATGTACTGTATGTGGATATACTGTATGTCAGAGTTTAGACTGTGTTCAGACAATAACTTTAAATATGAGGTAGACATACATTATGTAATATACGTAAATGTATATAGAGAAACAAACAAGTGACTGTAGAATTGAATAAAATCTACATTTCATTCCCTGACAGCCTGTATACTTAAAACCCCAGGACAGATTTCATTCTGACAGTCTACACTTGTTATATTTAGATTCTCTGGGAGCTTAATACCTGTTTTCTAGTGATCTTTTGCCCCCCTCTTAATAATTCACAGGGGCAGTTTAAGTTCCCTTTCTCTTCTTCCAATGTAAGACATCATTCTAGTGCTTTAGGTAATGTAAATTGGGGACAGTCATGTCCCATTTTTCTCTTATTATAAAATCAATAATAATAATAATGGGGGGAAAAAATACTGCTCTGTAGTGTAAATCTTAAGATGGAGAAATTTGCCGTGACTTTATGTAATTATTCGCTTAGAGCAACATAACAGAACAGGTTTTGCTGCATCCCATTAAGCATATTAAATGCTCAGACAGAATTTGTTGCTCTACAAGCAATAATAGCCTCCAGCTATAATATTCATACTGCATAATTAACTACCTAGATTGCAGAGCTCCATCGCTGCAGCGTTGCCCTTCAGCGTTTATTTCAGTTGTGTACAGATGGATTCTCCTGTAGGCCAGCTGACTCGAACAGAAATGTTAAAAAAAAAAATGTCCTGCTGCTACTACTCTATTATTTCCCAAGGATGCATCAATCACTGTCTGTTAATGACTGTGTATATATCACTAAATATTCTTGATTTTGATGAAACATGTGGCCGACTTTCTAAGTCAAGTTCTGACTACTCAAGGAGTTATTTTTGCAATTGCCTACTTATTTGTGAAGATGTTATATTGTATTATGGATTATATTATATAGAGTGACCATTAAACTACATGCTGTTAAACTTGTGTGAATTTCACTGCATTAGATACAATGACATTCATACATTTTAAGTGTAGTTTTAGGGTTAAAATACTTTTTGAGGCCAGAACATTACCCTTTTTGTTATTATTTTTCAGGTGGCCCTGCGGATTCGGCCATTGAGTGATGCTGAGCTGGAAGAAGGAGCCACTATTATAGCCCACAAAGTGGATGAGCAGGTCAGAGGAGTAAGATGAATCAGTTATTGTATGTGTGTGTGTGTATGTATGCATAACTGCCTCAATGTTTTTGGAAAGACGATTGCCTATACGTGTATTTGTGTACCCTAATTGAGTACATTTTGTGTACTCAGTCTAAATTTGCTTTACGGTCTTCATGTTCATTGTGGTGGATAGTTGTTGTTTTCAGTCTAGGGGCTAAACTCAGGCCAGGTTCTGAATAAAACATTACTTTAATAGTCCAGTGTTCACTTTATTCAGAGAAAAATGCTTAAACTATTATCTGGTATACATGTTTAGTAGGTCAGGCTGTGTCTTCCTCTCTAAGTGGCCAGAATAAAATGCGATGAGGACCAGATTGTATGCTGTTAGTCAAAATACCGCTATGCACGATACCATACTTATATTAATGCATTTATGGACTTAAAATATAATGTTTTACATTTTAAGAATGTACATATAAGAAGGGCTTAGATGGTGATGACAATGTCCATTTATCTCCATTGTCTTATTTTAGAAGTCTTGTTCTAAAATAGGTTTGGAAAATCATACGTCGAGGCTAGTTTAAGTGTCTCTAGAGCCGTAATAGCCAGATGCTAACCTGCTGTTATGGGTAAATGGGCCCAGTGTTGGTGAATGAGGCATGTACGGTCACATATTCAATCTCAAGGGTCTGAGTCATAGACTATTAGCCAATGCTGTGAGACCTGAGCACAAGCATACATTTCAATTAGCGTACCCACGTCTGCAGCGGCAGGAAATCATTATATTTTAACCCATTTAAATCTGAGCTTTGATTGATTAATTGTTATAATTATAACTATATGTGCTGGCATATGTCAGACAGGGTGACATTAATTTGAGTTACACTTAGAACAGTATAAAAGTGCTACTTGTGAAATTCAAATGATAGAGTGTGGTACTAGCAATACCAAAGATTTAAAATGTATGACTGGGTTGTGTGAATGTATGTTGCTTTGGTTAAAAGTATCTGGAAAAGGTTTATCAAGCTAATTGTGTATATATAGAGAGATTTCATTAGAATTTGGCATGTAACATTGCTGTGCTAATGGCATGAGGCACAGAAATACACGGCAAATACAAATAGCGGGTAATATAGTAAATGGCAACTAGATTAAAAAGTTCGTCAAGACAAACTTTAAGTTGGCTTGAAAAAGCCGGTCCAGAAGTTTGAAGTAGTTTTAAATGTTTTCAGTTTGAAAGTTTAAGATTTAGTTTAGTAGATAGATAGATAGATAGATAGATAGATAGATAGATAGATAGATAGAGTCAGGGTACTCAAGGTGGTTTCTAGGATTTTACTATGCGGTTGCTAAGGTACTTAGGATGGTTGCTAGGCTGTTGCTATGTGGTTGCTAGGGTACTCGGGGTGGTTGTTAGGGTGTTGCTATATGGTTGCTAGGGTACACAGAGTGGTTGCTAAGGTGTTGCTAGGCAGTTGCTATGGTAACCTGGGTGGTTGCTAAGGTGTTGCTAGGCAGTTGCTAGGGTGTTCTGGGTGGTTGCTATGATGTTGCTAGATAGATAGATAGATAGATAGATAGATAGATAGATAGATTTAGTTTGATAGATAGATAGATAGATAGATAGATAGATAGATTTAGTTTGATAGATAGATAGATAGATAGATAGATAGATAGATAGATAGATAGATAGAGTTAAATGAGTTTCAATGAGTTTCAATGAGTTTCAATGGATTAGAAATAGTACATAGAATGGCACTTGAGTCTAATTGAGTTTTTGAGTCTAATGGGCTTCCGTAGTTTAAATTTGAATTTTGACAGTTGGAATTTGAAAGTCTTGGCTCATTTGAACATTCCGTCAATGAAAGTCAATGGGATTTTTCCGAGCTTTAATAGTCATTCTTAGGAAAACTGTAAGTCGGATCAGTTAGAAAAGATATAGCAACTCGAGTCAGAACAGTCTGAAGGTCTGACCTGAGTTTGGAGTTTGTAAAGTTAAAGCTCTAGGAGGAGTAGCAGTCAGAAATTTTAGTCTCAGAAGAAAATAGCATAACAATATGTTGGCTTTTTCAAGCCAACTTAACTAGATTGAACACATTTATATGAATATGTTTTGCTATTTAAATAGTTAGTTTTCAAAATGACATTTTCCCACACTCTCCACCATTTTGTTGTTGTGTTTACCTGCAGTGTAGCATATTAGCAAGTTGTTGGTGGATACTAGATGCTAACTTGAAATGGTCTTCCTCTGTGGCCACTGTCAGTTATGGATGAAGTTAAATGGCTAAAGTTGACTTTAGGTCCATCATGGATGGTCAGCTGAGGTGGTCATGTTTATATTCAAGCACTTGGATTTAACAATGCAAACTGGTTATACAAGGGCTGATGGGATTAGTAGCATGCAGAGAAAGGTTTTGATGCTGTGTATTATGTTTGTGCAGTCATCCTCCTGAATAGGGAAAGAGAGAACAAGACTGCCAGTACCAACATATAATGAGGTTGTGTAAGTGTAGAAAAAAAATATAAACACACGCTCAAATTCACACACGCATGTTTGCTGGTGACCAGCAAGACCAGTTCATGCTGGTCTAAGCTAGTAAGTAATTATCCAGATTCGCTGACAAACCAAATTAAGCACCCTTATCTGTTTGTGCCCCACACGCCATATGGCAGCACCATCTATGAGTAGACTTAGGCATGTTTTTTTTTTTATTAGTGGTGTTTTCTTCTCTTGATGCACTCATGGAACAGTAAACCTTAAGAGGATGAGCTCACCGACAGGGGCTTTGGGTGGCTTAGACAGCAGCCACCTGCTCTTCTGTACTTCCAGCCACCTGACGGCTATAGGATCATGCCAGCATTGATGCAGCACCGGTGCCAACGTGTCATTCAAAGCTAAATCTGATAGGTGCATAATGTTTTCAAATGATTAAATAGCTAATACATGTGCATTGGCTTCTTTCATTAGTCAAATACAAGTGCTTGATTTAATGTCAACTGGATTGTTTGTGCAAATCCTGTGCTAATTCTCTATTTTGACGTAGTGATAGACTTGGACAAATTGGTATTCATTAACCTCTCCACATTAGTGTGTCGGTCAGCATTAGTGTGTGGTTTAAATAATTTACCAAGACCAACACACTAGGATCTCACGGTTCTCCTTAAGGTAAGGTGCTCGCGATGACGCCTGTATGTTACCAGACATACGCTGTATACTGATTGGTCCGTGCGAGACTCTCATACATACGTAAACACACGATCAGGAGGCAGAACCTTGCCGTAACCTCTCCTTATCTGTGTGTCATTATACATTGATGATACATATCAATGAGGCAACTCGGCACCTTGCCGGTTTACAGTGACTTCTATTCAGTAGCGTTACACTAGGGTTGTCACGGTACCAAAATTTTAGTAGTCAGTACCAGTCCCAGTAAAATTTCATGGTTCTCTGTACCAATTTTGGTACCAGAGCAAAAACCGTTGAACTAAGTACTTTAAAAAAAAAAAAAAGTCCCATTTCGTCTTGTCAATTGTTTTTTTTAACTGTCAGTCATTGCAGTTTCCGATTCAATAGCACATTTAAATACAGTTGTCAATCCAGAAACTTTGCTATAATGAAAGGATTTGTGAGTGTGAAGCATGCGTTGAACAACCAAAAACTTTGTGTGTTTTCAGTGATGTTAAAGGTGCCCAAGAATGCTTTTTCACAAGATGTAATATAAGTCTAAAGTGTCCCCTGAATGTGTCTGTGAAGTTTCAGCTCAAAATACCCCACAGATTTTTTTAAATTAATTTTTTTAACTGCCTATTTTGGGGCATCATTAACTATGCACTGATTTTTTCAGCGCGCCGCCCCTTTAATTCGCGTGCTCCCTGCCACACGAGCTCTAGATTATATTACAGCACATTTACAAAGTTCACACAGCTAATATAACCCTCAAATGGATCTTTACAAGATGTTCGTCATGCATGCTGTATGCATGCTTCGAATTATGTGAGTAAAGTATTTATTTTGATGTTTATATTTGATTCTCTATGAGTTTGAGGCTGTGCTCCGTGGCTAACGGCTAATGCTACACTGTTGGAGAGATTTATAAAGAATGAAGTTGTGTTTATGAATTATACAGACTGCAAGTGTTTAAAAATGAAAATAACGACGGCTCTCTTGTCTCCATGAATTCAGTAAGAAATGATGGTAACTTTAACCTCATTTAACAGTACATTAGCAACATGCTAACGAAACATTTAGAAAGACAGTTTACAAATATCACTAAAAATATCATGCTATCATGGATCATGTCAGTTATTATTGCTCCATCTGCCATTTTCGCTGTTGTTCTTGCTTACCTAGTGCCTAGTGCCTTTCATAATGTTGGGAACATGGGCTGGCATATGCAAATATTGGGGGCGTACACCCCGACTGTTACGTAACAGTCGGTGTTATGTTGAGATCCGCGTGTTTTCTGGAAGTCTTTTAAACAAATGAGATTTACTTAAGAAAGAGAAAGCAATGGAGTTTGAAACTCAATATATGTCTTTTCCATGTACTGAACTCTTGTTATTCAACTATGCCGAGGTAAATTCAAATTTTGAATCTAGGGCACCTTTAAGTGGATTCTGACTAATTTACTGACTAGCACCTCTGATAGGCCATTGTGTTCATGCGCTCAACAGATATGATTGTGATTTGCTTCAGTGCTTGTAAAAACACGCTGTAAATAGAAACCTTTGATGCTCAGAGTGTGCACAAACAAACACGAACAAGAGCGTTTGAAAGCAGCGTCTGTCAGCGGGTACCGATTATACCCGGTATTCTGTACTACATGTACTGCAGAAATGCTTTAGTAGTACAAACTGGAACTGGTAGTACCGGTACGTTTGACAACCCTACATTACACACAGGCTTCACAAAAGTTTTTATTAGAAGGTGAATGTATGTTAATGTTAATCAAAGCATCCCTCTACTAAACCCTAGAATGCAGATAAACATGCACGACCGTCCGTGACAAGAGCCATAACTCTCGTATAATCACATAAGCTCATTATGGAGCATAAGTGATTAAAGCTTCATCTTCTGCTTAACTGTTCTGCTACTTGTTATTGGTGAGACAGTTTTGTTTTCTGTGTCCCGTATGATGCAATGACTTCACATAAGTGCTGTGTGTGTGTTTGTTTGTCCTTTTTTGACAGAATAGAAATGTTATTTTAAAGATTTCTCTCTACAGTAATATATTGATTGTAAATTAATTATTAAATTCTATCTGAAGTGAAGTACTGAAGTTCTGAAGTACTCTGAAATATTCCCTGAATTCCTTGTGTGAAATTGTTCATATATTAAGTTGTAGTAATAAATGCTGTTCTTTTGAACTTTCTATTCATCAAAGAATCCTGAAAAAAATATAACATGTTTTTTACTAACATATTAAGCAGCACTACGGTTTTCAACATTGATAATAATAAGAAATGTTTCTTGAGCACCAAATCAGCATATTAGAATGATTTCTGAAGGATCATGTGACACTGAAGACTGGAGTAATAATGCTGAAAAAAATCAGCATTACATCACAGGAATAAATTACCTGTTAAAATATATCAAAATAGAAAAGTTAAATTTAAATTGTAAAAAAATTAACAATATTACTCTTTTTAATGTATGTTCAATCAAGCAAATGCACTGTTATTGAGCATAAGAAACTTCTTTCAAAAACATAAAAATTACTGACCCCAAACTTTTAAACAGAAATGTATGTAGGCAAGTTATTGCTATTTATGCATTGATATATTGTTGCATATAAATGATTAATTATGATTCTTCTTTGTGCCCATATATATATAACAACACTTAGGATCTCTAAACATTTAGGATCTCCTACTTTTCATCACTTTGAGTGTCTTAAAACTCTCAGCATGTGTCATACTGTAAATTCAGCTATTCTAAACACTCATGTAAAAGGTACAGTATTGTGCATAACTGGCAGAAACTGGCAGCAGGAAGTGTTGCAGGAAGTCCAAAAATCACTGTGGCCGTAATTACACACTCAGTATGTTTCTGACAACATATTGGCAGTGAATGAGACTTGGATGTAGTGAGGGATGTGTCTCCTGTTGCTTTTAAAGGCCGTTAACTGTTCTGCTCACTAGCGTGTCTGATTTCTCCCTCTCTCCCACCAACAGTGGGCTGTGCCCCGTCACTATGACAACCCACAGACAAGGTCAGGGCCATTGTTCGTTTTCCTTTACTCGCCCCCCTTCATGAAAGAACGTAAGTGCTGATGGACTTGAAGGATGTAGGGTCTTCTTACGATGCACGCTAACAAAAACAGCAAGTTATTCTGATCAAATGCACTTTAAACGGGTTAATTTGTAGACTAACCATTGGCTCTTGAAAAATTTGTGTTGGTAGTACAATATTTACCCATGATGCATCTCATTTAGGTTAGCACAGGTGGCTTGGACACCGCTCCCTCTAAAAAGAAAAGAAGTGAGAGGAAGAATAGACCTCAGAGTTTCCCTTTAAAGACCTTGGCGGGTAAACAAAGCCCTGCATTCATCCGAGCTTGGGTCGTACCTGATAACGTGGCAAATTCCCTTCATTGTGCACAACAAAGCCGCCGCTTTGGCCCTTCTGTATTCAGTTTCTGCCATCTTTCTCCTCCTTGTGTGCCCGTAAGGACATTCAAATTGCTCTCACCTTGAGTCCTATAACGGTGAAAGCGAATTAGCAGAAAGAGCCTCCCTCATGGCGTCGCTCTCGCCACCCCGCCGATCCACGCGGATCAAAGATATTCATCTCCGGTATAATTATGATTATGGGCTTTCAAAGCGCTCACCGCTCCCTTGGTCCTTTCTCCTAGCGTTCTCAAGGTTTGCACTCGACGGCCGGGCTGTTGTTTTCTAGGCTTATTTTTGGAGGGAGGATAATAACGTTAGGGCCAGCGAGGGCTGAGGGAAGAGTCTCACAAAATAGTGTTTGGTATCTTTTACAGGCCTTCTGTTTGAATAGGCTCAGAGCTGGGCCGAGAAATAGTTCTCCAAACAAAACCAGCCTTCAACAGACAAGATTTAGGCGCAGCGCTCCTGGGGAAAATGCCAACTGTTAGACTCAGCTCTTTTACAGGTTGACTCTCTGCATTTGTGTTTTATGGTGTACGCACCCTGGCCTGCTCTGTAAATGTCCATCACTGGAATACAGCACTATTGGCCATATACAGGGGGCCATTACGGCCCATGTAGTAGTTTTCCACTCGCAGGTTTTTATTAAGACTCTTATCTTTATCTACAAAGTCTTGTTTTATTAATGCTCTTTCTTCATATAAACAGTTTATATGAAGAATTAAATGTTGATTTTAAACATTTTATAACTTCAAGTTAATTTTCTGTTAAACTGCTTTTCAGCCCAAGCAACTTCATGAAATCGTTTGACTAGCAGTTTTCTTTCCTTTGTTGATGTATTTTGGGTAGGACATATTGGAGGGCTTGTCCCTTATTTTAAGGTACAGATGTAGCGACAGATCTTTTCTTTCATGTTGTGACATAAGTGGATTATCGAAAAAGAAAAAAAATTAGGGCAGGGTCTTGGATGGAGGCAGATCTGAATGCGAGCTTGTAGTCGATTGTAAGAAAGGGGAGGGGTTTAAGCGGAGTAAATGATTGGAGATGTCTGGCATAGACTGAAGAGTGAAGTTGGAAGATCGAGTTATGACATTAATTTAAAAAAATGAAACATATGCATGGTTTAAATCACAATAAGTTCATTAAGATTAGAAAATAGAGTGAAATTCCATTTCATGCCAACTTTAAATAGCTGATTGTTTATGTCACATGATCAAGATTGCCTACTTGCTAATGCTAGTCAGAGGCAGGTGGTATTAGGACGAAGGACTTCCTCATTCTAAAGAGCATTTGATTGGAAAAAAAATATTGTGAGTTCAAGATAAGTCATCAGTATTGTGATTTGTAAAGGAAGAATGGAAATTTGACATTTGTATAGACTATGCTAACAGTTGTTTTGTCAACTTTTAAGAGTATAGATGGCCTTATAGCTAATAAGCTCAAGATGAGGAAATTATCACTTTTGAATTCACGATCACTCTGTGTATAAGCTTATCATTTGTAGGCATCAGGTAGCCACTGTCAATATGCGGGCAGGCTATTGAAATCGCTTTTGAATACGTGCTCGCTTTTCACTTTTGCTTTCAAATTCATAATCAGTCGTACTCTGTGTATAGGGAGCAGCGGTACTGATCTTTTATAAGATAAGGTATTTGTCAAGACACTCAAGATCTGTTGCACACCAAATCCTCCGCCATCGTCTTGTCAGTCATCTCTCCTCACTCTGGTCAGGTGATAAGTTAAATCTGGCTCCTGCTGCACTATGCTGCGACTGCAGCTCGTTCTATATGGAGCAGATGCTTTCAGTTTATAATTGTAGCATCCATTGTCCAACTGAACTAAATGGTTTTGTAAAAAAGGAAAACAACAGTGTAACACCGGTAATGCAGACTACCACAGCAAGCCTAACTAAAATTCATTGGGTTGTTAAGAATAAGTTCAATATCTACTCTGTAAAAAAAATGTATGATCAGTAAGTCATGGCAACATATTACTTTTACGCAAAATAATTTAAATTATTTAAATAATTTAACCAAACTTCAAGTTATATGAGATTTAACTAAATGTGGTGCATGGTTAAGATATCTCTGGATTACAGTCAGGACACTTTCCAAAGGGGGAAATTTCCAAAGGGGAAATTTAAACTGCGTTGCATAGATAAGATATCTCCGGAAGGGGGATTAGGACTGTGTGACGCAGTTTGAGGTGTCTTGGCAAAAGGGGAGATTGAAACTTTGTTTATCAGTTTGAAGTGCCTTAACAGGTAGCAGTCCTGTCGTGTGAGGAAGATCCGTTTAGATCCAGTCTGATGGACAACAACAACAATAACAATAATAAAAAAAAGCTCATCCGTCCAGATAGCAAAATTCTCTGTTTTTACTGTTATTTCTATTCCTTATGTTCTATTTTTATTATTCTTCTTTATGTAAGGCACTTTGAATTACCATTGTGTATGAAATGTGCTATACAAATAAAATTGCCTTGCCTTGCCTAAATTTCTTTAAGCTGAAATTTGATTATATTTAAAAAAATTTAAGATAAAAACTGAACTTAAAGTTGAAGTAGGTGTTTTTTTTTTTTTTTTTTGCTGTGCTGTTTCTTGCTTCCAAGTGAATTGTAGAAAAACCAAGAACCAAATTAGCCAAGTTGTTGTCCGATTTGAAATGTTGACACTCTGAAGTGTGTTTAAAAAGATGTCATTGTTTACATCGTGAGTTGAGAAGTTGAGTGGGTGTGTAATGCTGCACTAATAGACTGTCTGACCTTAAAAAAGCCCTTCCTGGCGACTTGGGATTTCTTTAAGTGGTTTAGCAAATGCTTCTTTACTCGTGTATACAGACCCAGCCTATTCTGGTCTCATCATCTGATCTTCCTCTCTCTTTCCTCCCCTCTTAATCAGGTAAGGTGGGCTCTGTTGATAAGTTTTGTGGTTGAAGAGGATTGCAGTGTGCTGAAGAGATCTCTAGAAGCATATGAGACCTTCTCACCATAGTCTTGATTGCCTCTATGCCTGAGTGCAACATTTGGCCAGAGTAGAGATCACGTATTCATGCTGTTGCACGTAGACAGTGTTTAACATGTAGCTTTAAGGCTAATATGCAGTGAACACAAATCAGAAATTATTCATTTATTGCCATTTTTTTTTTTTAATTATTTAATTTAAAATGAGGTTGCAATGAGTGTCAGGAAGAAGTTCATATAACAATAATTTTGTCACTAGAAAGTCAAAAAAGTATAGATTATTGCCTTGATAAACTCTTGTTTTAAGAAAAGTTGTGAGTTTGAAGGTTTGTAGCCCTAACATACAGATAGAATGATACATTTTAGATGATCGTATTTGAAATTGATTTATATATTTTTAAATCAACTTGTATGGGCAAGAGTGGAAGAACACTTTGCCAGACTGAAATTCCTTTTCCTGTCTTTTTAATTCAAATTTCAATTCAACTTCCTCTGAGTATTGCCAATTTAGTTCAAAATACCATTCCAAACTCTTACTTGGTTACTTAAGTGGTCTTATATGCTGTGTTAGATGTTATTTATTTTGATATGGAATCAGTGAATGATAAAAATGTGTTTTGTGAGTGCTCATGTTCTCATTGTATATGTTCTATTCTGTTGGACTGTGCCCAGTTCTCTTGCTTTGGGGCAGCCAGTGAAATGAAGCTGGATCCGTCTTATCCCATGTGGCACTCAATACCTGTTACACAAGCTATGGTTTGGCATAGCTTCAAATTGAACCCTACCTGAGCTCTCATTCTCTGCACTGCCAGTACCAAAGAGAGAGAGAGAGAGAGACTATGAGTAGACCACACACAACCGAGGAAGTTTGTTTAGTTAGAAGGTGGATGAGAGGCAGAACAACTGGGAAATCAAGACAAATGTAATAAAAAAAGAAAGGCACAGAGGGGGCATGAGCTGTTGGTCTTGCATTACGCTAGAGATCCTAAATCTCAGACCCAGGAGAGTGGCACTACATAAACACAGCCCCCCCTATGAGTCTTACACAACTTTATCATCAACAACACTCACATTACGGTGGTTTCAGAACACATTTTTAATCAGTGGCCCACGTGCATGATGTAGTTGGTCTTAAGCAGCCTCATTGCAAAGACAATGAGTATTTCATTTGATTTAAGTGCTGTATAGATAGATAGCAAATCTTCGTTCTCAGAAGAGCACTCAGCAGTATTAGTCACTTCTATCTGAGGTAATAAAGCTGTTTTGAAGCTCTCTGTGGTCTTAGAGGGCTTATTATGGGCTGTTATTTGGTATTATCTTGCACTGGACTATTATCTTGCACCTTGCTGTCCTGCATGCTCTTTCATAATGAGGCTCATGTTTGTCTCGCACTTTTGCACTTGTTAGCCAGTGAGCGTGAGGCAGATTGCTTGCTTTTTCTTGTAATTTGCGTCCCATAGGGAGCATGTTGTTTCTCCTGCTGATGAGTGCTTATGAAAGCTGCGCGCATGAGCCTGTGCATGTGAGTGATATTTTCAAGATCAGATATCCTGTTTTGTGGAAGAGGTTATACTGTACTGTCCTTTCACACATGATACTCGACAATAAGAGTTCTGAAGATTTGCCAACGTCATTTTTATATGATTTCGGACATGTTTCTCAAAAGAACTGTTGTGTAAGGTCATACTGACCCAAGCAGACAGGACAAAACAGTGGTGATGGAGCCATTTTGTACCTGCTCAGCCAAGTACAATAACTCAACACGTTCCAGATTATACTTGATCGGAGCCCAGAGAAACCGCAGCTGGACTCTTTCAGCTCAGCTCTGAAGTTTTCTTTTTGAGTTCAAAGAACTACGCAGTGTGTTTTTTTTTTCTCTCTCTCTCTCTCTTTTAAAATATTTTATCAGCAAGTAATTTTCTGTTTAGGATTGCTTATGGGTTATTTGGTGGTCAGTATTTGTGGATAAAAATATCACTATATAATATATCTTGAAATTTAATGATCTAAAATAACTATAAAATAGCAGCAACAGCAATTTGATAAAGTGCTAATGTTCTTTATTATTATAATTATATATTTTATATTCTATATATGTATAACTTTGTCCATCTGGGAATATTTGCAAATTTCTCAGACACACCTTGTCATATAAGATGTGGCCACAGAATTGACAGTTATGTAATATATATATCTTATAAATATTACTGTATTCATGTTGGAGCATTTAATCCAGTATATGAGGCTCCAAAGTTTGAATTCCTTAACTGCCTGTCGTACAGTTATATGGAAATGTTGTATCCTTTTGTGTTAGTACAGCCTGCGCTGTTGTTTTTGTCTTTTACTGCACTCTGTACAAAAGTTTGTTGACAATACACTTAAACTGTCCAGACCTCAGGGTGCAAATCTCTGTGATGTGGTCTCAGCCATCGGTCATGTCCCACTTTGTTGTGCAATGCTGACCTCCATGTCTTGACCTGAAAGTGGCCGCTGACCTTGTTCTGCGCTGAGTGGATGCCGATCATCGCAGCTGTGAAGTTGTATAAATGGCAGGGTAATCTCAGGAAAATAAGGTACAGTAGTACGAGACGTCACTTAAGTTTGTGTGTCCGGTTGTGTTTAACCTACTTTCATTTTATCGTCTTTAAAGTCCATCAGTGAGCATGGAGTTCAGCCATATTGTCTGTTATCCTTCTTGTTCCAACAAGGATTTGTTGTTTGTCAGAGATCATTACGTTTATTAAGTTTTTACGGTTTAATTTTATCTCTGCTCAGATTCTATCGGTGACTCCCCTGCTCTTTCCCAGGCATGTCAGGGCCTGCTTATTTGGTGATGTTTTTCCGCCTTGAATGTGACCTGATGCATTGGTGTGTAACTCGAATGTTGGCGCACGAGTAGAGCAGGAACTTCTTCAGTGCATGATCTTGACCACATGATCTTGATTTTTGAGTCGGTGCCAATTATGTTGAGTTGGTATTGAGATGAGAAGAATGTTATGGACTAAATCTCTATAGTGTTTTGACCAAGTTGCCAGGAAACCGCAATCAGGCTAAGGACAATGTAAATGCAACCACACAGGCCAAGCCAAGACTAACATAAAACCAAGACTCCATTTCAGTCGCTTTGCATTTTGACAAATGGTCAAATATTACACAGTTGGTTTGTGTTTTACTGGAACAGCCAATGTTATTACCTTAAAGGATTGTGTTAAAGGATTAGTTAACTCAGAATTCACATTTCCTGATAATTTACTCACCCCCATGCCATCCATGATGTTTATGTCTTGCTTTCTTTAGTCAAAAAGAAATTAACATTAATATTCCAAAACATTCCAGGATTTTCTCCATATAGTGGACTTAAACAGTTACCAATGGGTTGAAGGTCCAAATTGCAGTTTCAATGCAGCTTCAAAGGGCTCTACACGATCCCAGCCAAGGAATAAGGGTCTTATCTAGCAAAAAAGAAAAAAATATATACTTTTTAACCACATATGCTCGTCTTCCACTGCTCTGCGATGCACCACATATTACGTAATAATGTTGGAAAGGTCACGCGCGACATAGGCGAAAGTACAGATCCAGTGTTTACAAAGCTATCGGTCAAAGACTAAGTCAAATGGCCTTTACAGAAAAAAAAGGTAAAACAACAATGTCTGCCGATTTTGAAGTTGGAGGAGAAAATGAGATTGAGTTTTCACCCTACCGCGGTACTTCCGCCTACGTCACGCGTGACCTTTCCAACGTGATTATGCAATGCGTGGCGCAACGCAGAGCTAGTGCAAGACAAGCATTTGTGGTTAAAAAGTATATAAATTTTATTTTTTTAAGAAAAAAATCGATCGCTAGATAAGACCCTTATTCCTTGGTTGGGATCATGTAGAGTCCTTTGAAGCTGCACTGAAACTGCAATTTGGACCTTCAACCTGTTGGTAACTGTTGAAATCCACTATATGGAGAAAAATCCTGGCATGTTTTTCTCAAAAACCTTAATTTCTTTTCAACTGAAGAAAGAAAGACATACATATATTGGATGACATGGGGATGAGTAAATTAACAGGAAATATTATTCATAGTATTTCATAGTATAATTTGCTGAATTAACCATGCCATTTTAGTGTGCTCCTACAAGTCTGTGAGCCATACATACAGTACAGTATGGAGCTGGTTATGTGATGTGAACATCAAAATTTATTATTTTGCAAATCATGCTCTATGGTAAAAGTGTTTTGAGGTCATAAACATTGTGTATTGTGCAAGGAAAAAGTCTTTATTAATCAATTATTTGCCCCGTAATCATATTTTGTGTGAAAAAGAATACAAGTGTTTTGTGAATTGTATGTATAGGTACATTTTTGGAGTTTAAAAAAAAACATTTTGTTGAAGCACGTTTTTTCAATGAGCCTATGTTGAATTTATCCAACTTTTGTTAAAACACACACACAAAAAAAACTTGTTGCATTAAAACTTGAACTCCCCACACAGCTCAGAGTTTTCTACCAATGTTATATAACACTTTGAATCCAAAAGTTCCTTATCAGTTCCTCTAGCAGGATGCGAGTACAACATTCAGGTATCATTCACTACTGATTCTTGATAACTAAGTATTTGGACACCCAACTTATGTGACCTTCTGCATTTTTTTTCCATACTGTATTGCAGAGACACAGAGTATGTTTACAGTCGGCTAGCTTAGCCTTGCGTAGCCTAGCACAGTGTTGACTGCACACGGGTGACGTTAAAAAAGTAAAGGAATCGGCACCGCCAAGGAGCATGTATCAGGTTGGCAGCACTAGAACAGAGGAGGCACTCAAGGCCCTTGTAAGAGGAGACACCATTGTTGGGGTACCGTGTCGGAGAAGGGAAGAAGGGATGATGAAATGAAAGAGTGGAATGAAGGGGGTGGCTGGCCCATCAGATAGCTTTCACCTTCTCAAAGAACAGCTCTTGGCTTTGAAAGGGCTACTCAAAGGTCACGGCCTTTTCAAGACTCGGAGCAGCACGGTTTGTGTTTGGATCTATTGTTTGACGCTGCCTTGTACGTCAGGCCTGCAGACGTCACGTATGCAGAGTGGACGGCTCTGTGAATTGCTCGCTTGTGCTATCTCTAGAGTACAGCATGGAGCGCCAACCTCATGCTCAGAAGGGTGTCTGCGTTGTTACACCGTTTCTTGATGAAGGTTAAAGAGATAACTATTGATTCTGTTCCTCAGGAACAACAAAAAGGTTTGTTTTTCACGAAAGGTCAACCACGTTTACTCATCACACTAACTGTTTTATTTTATTTTTAGAATTGTTAATTCAATATAGTATCTTTTGACAGAAATGTTCCCTCTGTCTTTGAGTCAGATAAGTGAAGCTCATTGGAGTAGACGGTGAGGAGAATGATGTGTCATATGCTGAAGTGTGAAACTGATCTGCCTAATATAACGTGACATCACACCTGCAGCTGCTGTGACCGAACTCATTAAGGATCATTAAAGGTGTGAATGACATATGACACCTTTGTCTATGTGTGCGTGTTAATGAAATTCCATGTGAAGATCTTACCAGGTTGTCTTCCTATTACAGGAATGATTCTAGTCATAAAAATGAGAATTCTGTTAGTTACTCACCCTTATGGTGTTCCAAACTCAAATGAAAATATTTAATAATGTCAAGCCGATGTCTTCTGTCAAACAAAGCATACAGTTAAAGGTTCACTTTAAAATGAAAATTACCCCAATATTTATTCACCCTCTCAAGCCATCCGTGTATATGACTTTCTTCTTTCTGATGAACACAATCGGAGTTATATTAATACGTATCCTGACGCATCTAGGCTTTATAATGGCAGTGAATGGGACCAATGAGGGGTAATAAAGGCCTTCTGAAGCGATGTGTTTGTGTAAGAAGAAATGTCCATATTTAACAAGTTATAAAGTAAAATATCTATCTTCCGCCAGACTGCCTTCTGTATTCAACTTACGAAACCGCTTTTTGAACTGTGAGAGTTTATTAGTACTTTACTTTAATTAAATACATGAATTCAGCAACAATACATTCAATTGATCAGAAGAAACAGTAAAAATTTCAAATTAATGCAAAAACATATCACGGTTTCCACAAAAAAATATTAATCAGCAAAACTGTTTCCAACATTCATAATAATAAGAAAAGTTTCTTGAGCAGCAAATCGGCATATTAGAATGAT